>NW_022196388.1:831602-939847 GCF_008641045.1 Pistacia vera
GGGAGATAAAATTAACTCATTCTTTTAAAAATATTTATTACTTTTTGTTTTTCATACAATTAAACCTTAATCAACTATCATTTTGTCGAAATTACAAGGATATATAATTAAAATAAAATTTAATATTGGGTTGATTCATTAAACAAAACGCTGACGTATGGAAGATATTAAGTTGTTGTTAGATTAAGGGTTGAAATTAGTTCGGGATGAAGTGTAATGAGGTTAGTACGAGTTTGAATGAGGTAATAAATAATCAAAACGGCACACCGTTTGTGTGAATAAATGAAAAATAAATGACAAAGTGTATTGTTTGGCAGGAATTAGGTTGTTCATTTATTCTCCAACCCCCTCAAGGCACAATTTTTTATGCACAACATTTCATCTCTTTCCTTATACTATTAATTTATTATGATCTTGTAGTATAAATTAAGGAAAGTATATGATATCTATGTGTATTAATTTAGTTAAAAATAAACATAATGTATATATATATATATAAAAGAAATAATTGATGCCCGATGCGATTGAAATAATTAAATATATAGTTGAAGTTTGGTGTTTGTGAATTTAAGTCCATGCTCCACATAACATTAAGATATTTATTTAGAGCAGACGACGTGTTCCCACCAAGGTAAAGTGAAGTGGCAAATTTTCACCATTGGTTCCATAAATTTTAAATTATCACCCATAAATAACATTATTAATAATTTTAGATATTGACACAAATATAGATTCTGTTATTATCATATTATCCTTGATAAGTAAATTAAAAAATTATTTTTTACCTTCCAGATTAGTAGAGTAAAATTGTCATTTTCTGTTTGAATATTTAATTTGGAATGACCATTTTATATTTTACTATTGTATTAATCAATTACCTGTTAATTTAATGTGAAAATTAGAATTTATTAAACAAGGTGGGAACTTGCCATTTCACTTTACCTTGGGTGGGAACATGTCGTCTACTCTATTTGTTTATATATGACAAGGACGTATGAACTCCTTAGACGGACCAATAATTGAAATGGGAACGGAGGACTCTCTAGAATTATGTCATCAATCACGCATTTGGTACGTTTTAATTACAGATTGGTTTTACTATTTTTCGTCAATCTTATTGCATATGTCAAATACTCAAATTTCAATATCATTTTCTTAAGAAAAGATTATATATATATATATATATATATTCTCTATCGAAAGGATGTCATTAAGACTTTAATTTAGGAATATGACAAAGTTATTTTAGCAAATATCTTCCAAGCCAAGAATATGACATTGCGATGTAAACTCCTAATTTTGAAATGATTTCCATTGACTAATTCTATTAGTGTCGGTCAAATAGATATTAAATAAGATCATGATAAAGACGATAATTTGAAGAGTAAACAACTTGATTTCCGATATCTTGTCGATTATCGGCAACCGCAAAACTATAATTATCTGTTCTTAACTGATTTTCCGCTGATTTCGACGGGTAATATTCAATCAATCACCACCATTCAATCCACCATCCTCCATTTTATAAAATCTCTCTTACTCTGGCTCCTGGTAACTCGTCAAACGCTGTCTGATGAAATGAAGTCTATTTTGAATATTAACGGAATATAAACTTTGAATGGAAAAGTTGTATTTTGAAACTTTTTTGATGGAAAAGTGTCATTAAGGCAAACCGTGAGAACTCTTATTTGAAATAACATATACTAACGTTTTCAAATCAAGAGGAGTTTATTGTTTTCACATCTAATGTTTGATTTTGCGACTTAAGATTAAAAATCAATATTATTAATCTATGTATAAAAAATAATAAACATTTTGTTTGTTGTCTAAATATTGTTGTGTGTGATTTTTCCTTCAAGCTCGGAGAATTGCGAGGTTATAGCTCGACCCAAAACCAACTCAACTCTACCGATTGTCTAACCCAATACAAGCTCGTCGAGTTATAGCTCGACCTAGCACAAGCTAGTCACGACCAATCCTTACAGTTGTTCAACCAATTCACAGATAACTTCAGATCCCGGAGATCTCGGAAAGAATCAGATCGATAGCAATCTTTACGCAATCACGAGAATATCAGAGTTGTATTTCAAACTTATTTGTAATCTCTTTATTTTTGCTCTTTCCTTTGTACAAAATTTGTATATAAACCCCATCCACCGATGAGAAAGGGGTTAAGAAAATTATTCTAGGACTGTCATTGTAAGCTCTCACAACAAATACAAAAACAATGGACGTAGGTTCAAGAGTTTAACTCACCGAACCACTTTAAAAACTTTCTTGCCATTTACTTTACTGCATTTTACTATTAATTAATTGTTGGTTACCTGTAATCATGCACACATCAATTCTTATCCCATCAAGGTTGATCAGATCACTTTATTTGGTGCATTTTTGCATCAACATTTTGGCATTAAAATGAGGGCTCTGCCAAAATCTTAGAATTTTTGGTAAACAATCCCAGTGAACCGATCACTCCAAGCCTACAATGGTGCATACAAGATCGAAAACCACCATCGAAAACCACAACAACTTGGAAACCACCCACTAGAAGGTGCAACAAGAAGCCGTTGGGTGTTGACCACCAATGCCGCCAACTCAACATGCCGTGAATAACCAAGAGCAAGGACGTCAAATCCCGAGAACGGCCAACTGGTGGAAATGATCAAAACAATAGTTGCATAGGCGGTGCAACAAAATGTGGCTAAGTTGAGAAATCAGCAACCAATCGCACAGAACCTTGACCAGCCATGTTTCACTAATATCACCTCGACAGGTCGAAATTCAGTCGAAGACTAGTCTGGTTCATCAACACCAAGGGGCAACCGACACCCCCGATGTCACAGAGTACACTCCGCTCATGAGTGTGAGTCTCGTGGGTAAACTAACCCAGGGAGGCAACCAGGAAAACAACCAATTGGGGAAAATGAAGGTAATGGTCGCCCACGAGATGCTCAACTTGCCCGACAGTATCCCCAACATTAGCGTGCCGATTTTAACCCACGCCTAAGGCAGGCCCAAACCTCGCAAGCTCGCGAGGCGAGTCATGTGTGCCAATCTAACAATGATCAATGTTTTGGTTATAATCAACGTCACGAGCAACGCATTGACGAGCATAACAGCACCTACTAGCCCAGCCATCATGACTCAACCTCATGCATCGATGCGCATAATGGAGGGGGCTCACAAGCAATAGATTTGTGAACTAACCTACTCAAGGTAAGACTGAACAGAGCCAGCCAAAGCAATCCTCACACCGAGTACTTAGATCGGGTACAGAAAATGCTCAGCGATCTAAGAGCCCACCAGAACAATGCAACAAAAGAGATAGTGAGCTCTCTCTTTATAGAGGAAGTTTGCCAAGCCCTGCTTCCCTAGGGATTCAGGGCGCCAGAAAGTAAGTTCGATGGGAAAGGAGATCCTAGAGATCACCTCGACACTTTCAACAACCTGATGGAGCTGCATTAGGTTTGTGACTTGGTAAAGTGTCGCTGCTTCGCGGTCACAGTGGTAAGGGATGCCAAGAGGTGGTACAAAAGATTTAAGGCAAACTCTATCAGTTTTTTGCAACATTTCTCCTCATTGTACCTACAACAATTTCAAGCGAGGATACAGTTTGCAATGCTACTCAGCTACTTGAGCAACATTCGTTAGGAAAGAAACAGAACACTGATTGCGTATTTAACGAGATTTCAGAACGAGCAACCAAAGGTCGTGGATGCACCTAAAGGGTCAATCTTATCTTTGCTAATCGCAAGCATCAGGCTGCAAACGGAGTTGTGGAAAGAGCTCCAAAGTGAAGATCATGTGAGCTTAGCAAAGTTTTACCAGATGGCTACAAAGCACCAGCAAGTAGAAAGCTCGCTAGCAGCCTTAGCTAGAAGCTTGTCGCGAAAAGCCCTGGATAGGTGACAAGATCGCCTATCAGAAAAGCAGAAGGACCAAGACCGTAATGACAAGGATCAAAATAGGTCCCAAAAGAGACAGAGAACAGATGACTACGGGGATAGGCAACCTTTCCCACAATACACTGAATACACCCCTCTCACGCAAGACATAGCCATATATATAAAGTCTCCCGTGAGGCTAAGAGATTGTCCACTCTAGAAAGAATAAGGGGGGCTCCGTGCAGAAGAGATTGGTAGAAATATTGCCAATATCATAGAGATATCGGGCATAACACCACCAAGTGCAGGGCTTTAAAGGATGCCATCAAAGATCTGATCAGAATGGGCCACCTAAAAGAATTTGTTAAGGAGGCACCAGCTCGTGAAGGTACTAGCGAGTAGAATAACCAGATCCAACAAGCCCCGACAAACGCCAACAATGATGTTCTGGTGGGCAAGATATACAGGGGTCCAAATATTGTCGGGAGCTCAAAGCACTCTCGCGAGCAATGTGCTTGAGAGGCCAGGACAGACTCGATCCCCCGAGTAATGAGTTGTAAATAGAAGCTGCTAAAACGGCCCAAAACAAGAAAGCGAAGTGGTAGGATTCATAGTGGAAGAATGTGAAGAATCTCCTTGCCATAATCATGATGCGATTGTAATCGCAACTAGGATTGGCAACGCCATAGTACTACAGGTGATGGTCGATAATGGAAATGTGGCAAACATCATTTTCTTAGGAGCTTTTCGAGAAATGAGGTTCACAGAGAAAGGTTTGAGGGCGTGCCCATCACCACTTTATAGATTCACTAGGGACAGCCTAGTCCCTAAGGGAATGATCGACCAACCCGTGAGTCTGAGGGTAGAACCAAAAATCAGGACGGTTATAGCATAATTCTTAGTGGTGGACTACCTGACCACATACAATGTCATCCTTGGAAAGCTGAACCTGGATGATCTGAGTGTAGTCACTTCAGTGTGCTACCAAGCAATAAGGTTTCCGACTTCAGGCGAGGTCACGACGATAAGAAGCTCTAGGAAGGAATCTCGAGAATGTTACAACCGGGCCATTAATATTGCACTAAAATGGCCGCTCCCAAGAACCATGGTCATTGTAGAGTCTAAGCCATACCCAGGACCTCTCGAGGATACCATAAATCCTCGCATCCATAAGGAAGAGCCCATAGCAGGGCCAACATAAGAGCTATGAGAAATATCTATCAGCGAGGAAAGCCCAACTCGCGTATTAAAGATCGGCAGTAGTCTGAGCACAGAAATGGCCAACAATATGATAGAGTTTCTGAAGAAAAACCTCGACGTATTTGCATGGGTGCATGCGGATATGGTGGGAATCAACCCCGAGGTAATGTGTCATTGGTTGAATATCGACCCAATAGCTCAACTAATCATATAAAAGAGAAGATCTATGGATGCAGAGCGCTCTAAAGCACTCAAAGATGAAGTTGACAAACTCTTGAATATCAACTTCATCAGGGAGGTAAAGTATCCAAACTGGCTCGCTAACCCAGTCCTGGTGAAAAAGTCAAATGGCAAGTGGCGGACTTGCGTCAACTTCACAGATTTGAATAAAGTGTATCCCAAAGACAGCTTTCCGCTGCCCCGAATTAACCAATTAGTAGATGCGACAGCCGGGAACACACTACTCAGCTTCATGGATGCATATTCGGGATATAATCAAATTTTGATGTATCAACCTGATAAAAAACACACCTCATTTATTATTGACAAAGGTATTTATTGTTACATGATTATGTCGTTTAGCATGAACAACGTTGAGTCGACCTACTAGCGTTTGGTGAACAAGATGTTTGCTGAGCAAATTAGCAAGACAATAGAAGTGTACATTGACGACATGCTCGTCAAATCAAAGGTCACCAAAAGCCACATTGAGCACCTAGGGGAAATGTTTGATATCCTTAGAAAATACATAATGAAACTCAATCCTTTGAAGTGTGCTTTTAGAGTAAGCTCAGGAAAGTTTTTGGGTTTCCTAGTTAATCAACAAGGTGTCAAAGCCAACCCAGAGAAGATTCAAGCTCTCTTGGACATGAAAAGCCCGACCAGCATAAGGCAGGTATAGAGCTTGACAGGGTGTGTGGCTGTACTTAGCAGGTTTGTTTCCCAAGCCACAGACAAGTGCTTCTCATTCTTTGAGACCCTGAAAGGAAAAAATGGTTTCAAATGGACAAAGGAGTGCGAAAAAGCCTTTCAAGAATTGAAGAAACATATGGGACAACCTCATTTGTTATCAAAGCCCGTCCAGGGCGAGCCACTACTGTTATATTTATTGGTATCTAAGTTTGCCATCAACGCAGATTTGGTACGCAAGGAAGGGGGAGTGTAGTAGCTGGTATATTATGTAAGCAAGAGATTGCTCGATGCAAAGACAAGATATCCCGAGATGGAGAAGCTCGCCTATGCACTTGTCATTGCCACTCAGAAGTTGCGACCCTATTTACAAGCGCACTCTATACATGTGCTGACTAACTTTTTGTTGAGGAAAATAATATAAAAGCCTGAGGCATCGGGCAGATTGATCCAATGGATTATAGGAATGAGTTAGCATGATATCAAGTACATCCTAAGAACGGCAATAAAAGGTCAAGCTTTGGCAGACTACATCTCAAAATTATCCTATCAACCAAAAGGATAAGTAAGCCTGCCAGGGGCAAGCAACCTAGTGGAAAGCGAACAACAGAAGCCAAAGTTTGACAACCTGTGGCAGTGGACTTTGTACATAGACGAGTCCTCAAATGAGAAAGGGGCAGGAGCTAGGCTCTTGCTTGAAAGTCCCGAAGGAAATCTGATTAGGGCCAGTAAGATTTTGGTTTGCCGCCTCCAACAACGAGGCTGATACAAGGCATTGCTCACAGGGATTTGCCTCGCCAAGGAAATGAGGGCATAGTCCATCAAGATTTATAGCGACTTCCAGCTCGTAGTCCATCAGATCACCAGGGAATATCAGGCAAAAGAGGACAAAATGGCATCATATCTCCGGCAAGTGAAATTCGAGCTTGAACAGTTCAAATCCTGCACAATTCTTTAGATCCCAATGGAGAA
The DNA here is from genome assembly GCF_008641045.1 of Pistacia vera. Taxonomy (NCBI): domain Eukaryota; kingdom Viridiplantae; phylum Streptophyta; class Magnoliopsida; order Sapindales; family Anacardiaceae; genus Pistacia; species Pistacia vera. Next base: position 838,568 of record NW_022196388.1, read on the forward strand.
GAATTCAGTTGCTGATGCTCTAGCTCGCCTAGCTTTTGCAATGAGCCAAGAGAAAACTGATTCAATAACTGTTAAGTTCCTTCCAAGTCCAAGCATCCTCACTCTACAGAAACTAATCTTAGAAACAGACAGAGATACAGTTGGATGGATGCAATAATTGCCTATCTAAAAGATGGAACAGTGCTTGAAGACAAACTATATAAGTGTGGGTATAATTCACTGCTCTTGTGATGTGTTGACCATGAAGACACAGACTATGTTTTTAGAGAGATTCATGAAGGCATTTGTGGAAACCATGCATGCGGCAAATCTCTAGCATACAAAATGCTTTTTCAGGGATATTACTAGTCATCAGTCTTTGATGATGTAGTAGACTATGTGTACAGATGTGACAAATGCCAAAGATTCACAGATGCTCCATGAGCTCCACCCTAAGAGTTAACTACTTTAACAAGTACCTAGCCGTTCACAATTTTGGGCATTGACCTGATAGGTCATTTGCCTCAAGGAAAATGGGGCATTAAGTTTGCAGTGGTTGTTGTGGACTATTTCACCAAATGGGCAGAAGCCAAGCCTTTAGCTACCATCACATTGAACAAGCTGAAGGATTTCGTCTACAAAAACATCATTTGTAGGTTTGGAATCCCCCACAAAATAATAACCAACAATGGAAAACAGTTCATCAATGAGGACTTCAAATCTTTCTACGAATGGCTTGGTATCAAAAAGAGTTTCGTCGTTGTTTACCGCTCTCAAGCTAACGGTCAAATAGAGGTTGTGAACAAAGTGAGCAAGCATACCATTAAGAAGAAGCTCAATGCCCTAAAGGAAAGATGGGTTGAGGGATTGCCCGAGACCTTGTGGTCTTGCAGAATGACTGCCAGAAGCTCGACAGGAGAAACCCCATTCTCTCTATCATACGGGTGTGAAGCAATGACCCTAGTTGAAGTGGATATTAGTTCGTTCTGGAGGAAGTTTTCAACAAAGAAACAAACAAAGATCTTCTCCGCCTGAGGCTAGACCAAATCGAAGAACATCGGGCCAAGTCTCAGCTAAGGTTCACCTTATATCAACAGCAAGTCAAATGATACTTTAATACCAAGATCAAGAACAAGAACTTTGAAGTGGGTGACCTAGTCCTCAGAAAGTTTGTCCAGAGTACATAAAACCCAAACTTGGGGGTATTTGGGCTCAAATGGGAAGGTCCATTCAATATCTCTAAAAAGCTCACACTAGGAACTTTTCACCTGGAACACCTCAATGGTAAAGTCATACTGCAAGCATGGAACATTGAGCATCTACGAAGATATTACCAATAAGCAGCTTAATTTCCAATCATGTTTTATTTTCTTTCAGATATCTATTGTAAAGTTGTTTATGGCCAAAAAATCCTATCAATAAAAAGACATACTATTCATAAACTTTTCTTTGTTCGCCATTTTTTAGTTATTATTGTTTATCATTTATCCTTTATTGCTTCAAAAATCATAACCTACACGATCGCAACAAAAAACTCAGAGTCAAGAGTTCAGAAAAAGGCAGCTTAGCTCAATAAGCCATGCCAAAATCCAACTCCTTAAGGGTGAAATTTCCCGAATCAATGAAGTTACACTTGGAAAAATCAAGTAAAACTCGTCGAAGGAAAATCGGTCATAAGCCAGTGGCTAAAACTCGAGACGGGCAATCAATCCAAACTCAGAGTTGTCGCACAAAATTTTCTTGTATGCATTCAAAAAGTTCGTTAAAAAGCAAGCTATGCATAACTTTGAGCAAATTCAAAATGTTCATGATAAGTCCGATTAAGACGACTAAAGCGACTCTGCAGAAACTAAAAATTGTTCGATAGACATATGCAAAAAATATCTTTCATTGATTGTGAAATTTGGCTACAAACTAAAAACAAAAAAAAAAAAGAGGAAAATTATTAAGCAGTTGGAGGAATGAGGGCATCATCTCCAACAGGATCAGGGAGATCGTCGTCAATCTAAGCAGAGGGATTGTCAATGGCAAGAGTCTTGGCAACCTCTTAGGGTTGGGAGCCAGGATATCCTTCGGAGTCTCAATTGGAGGAAGGTCGACAGCGATGGGCAGAAGTATGGCTAGAGAAGGCGAATCCTCCACTTCCTACTTCACGCCGACATCCTCCTCGCCCTGATCATCGGGCTCGAAATCATCTAAGTATACATAGGCTATCCCTTAAGCCTTGGTCTTCATCCGATCGACCTCCCTCTGGTAAGCCTGCGGAAGAAAAGAGAAGTCGATTAAGGGATGAGCCTACCATAACTTTTGCACAAGGAAGACTGATGTCTCCCAAGCTCGATTAGTGAAGGCCTCGTTTAGCTCCCTGATTTGAAGCCTAAATTGCTTAGTTTCAGCCTCAGCTTTTTTTCAACCTTCCGCCTCCTAGGCAAGATCGAACGAGACTTGTTTGAAGTTTGCCTCCCAATCCAAGGCAATTTTTTGATCGAGGTGAGCTCGGAGTTCAGCTTATTATTAGCACCTCGCTGTTGTGCCAAACTCTTCTCAACCTTGACCACCTTGGCTTCAACCTTTGCTCGAGCGACCTCGCTCACCTTAATTTTGTTAAGAAACTCCATTTCCTTGACCCCAAAAGTTACCATTTCTTCCTTAAGCCGCTCAAGCTTGGCCTGTTTCACGTCCCTCTCCTTTTCGGCTATCTCAGCCCTAGCCAAGGTATCCTCCTTAAGTGTTTCCACTTCTTGCCATCCTTGATGAGTGCCCTCCATTGTGGGGTAATACTCATCATTGAAGAGCCTGCTTGCCATGCAAGCCTAAAAAAAGGGAAAATGAAAGTCAATGAGGAATAAAGAAAGCATATATATAAAAGAATGGGGCGAACTACTAGTACCTTTGCCATATAGCTGCACACTCAAGCCAATATTTGTGGGGGAGACAAATCCCCAACGCTCGCGAAAGTTCGCGGGGTGATGACATATCTCGCCGTCGTAGCCCTAATACTAATGTGCTCGGGGAGTTGGTCGATTAATGCATCAATCGTAGCTCGAGCTGCCTTGTCCATCTTTGTGTCTCCTTGTTGAGGCGAGCTTGGTCTGCTTCCCATGAGAATGACAACTTCACTTGTGGGAATGGATTTTTTCTTGGCCGCAGATTTCTTTGGGCCGTTAATTTACCCTACGATCTCTTTGCTTAAGCCACCCTACTGCTTAGCAACTTTTTGTTTTCCCAAGCCCTCTTGAGGCTCGGTTGATTTCTGCTTGCCAAAGCCTCATACTACTCCAAAGTTTGTTTCTTGCCTAGGCGCTTTTTGTTTTCCCGAGCCTCTAGTTGGCTCGGATGCTTTCTTCGCTAGCCCCTTTTGGGGCTTCGAGGCACCTTTCCCGTTGACTGCCTTGGAGGCAATCACAAGCTTCTTGGCACTTGGGCTTTCCCCAAGCTCACCCTCGCTTCGCTTAAGGGATGGATGTGAGGCACCCGACTATTCCAACAGCATCAATAGGCTACCGATGAGACCAACGGCTTCTTGGCAACCTCGGAAGCTGTCGCCTTCTTCTTCAGGCCCTTCGATTTCTCGGCTTACATTTCTACGAAAGGAGAAGCAAATAATCAATGACCTACACAAAGGAAAAAAACGCGAGCAAATAATTACTTTACCTTTCTCAAGAAGGGTGTTGAAAGTGACTCTATCCTCGCAAAAGTTGTATGCCCTCAAGCGAGGAAGAGAGATGATCTCGTTGACATTACGCTCCCTGTCAGAGAGATCGCTACAGCACTGAAGCCTCTGTAAGCTAGCTGCGAGGGGAAAATTCTTCTCGACGTTAACTACAAAGTAAAGAAGTTTGGTTAGTTCAACCATCGATCTTGAAAACACTCTTTGCACACATTGGGGGTCGAAGGCTTACTAGCTTCCGAAGCAAAAATGCTGGTCTTCTTAGCCTCACAAAAGAAAAACTGAGAGTCCCAATGCGGGACCTTCTTTGGACCATCGACCAGACCATTAAAATTTACCTTCCTCTCCTTGGAGAGGTAGTACGTTTGGTCTTGACCCTTCTTTAATCTATACAAATGGGCGAGCTCCTCAACAAATGGTTGGCCTAGCTCGACTATCAATTATGCTATGTACAAACCTATGATTATAACGTATGAGTTTGTGGACAATTGGAGAGGGATGATGTCGATTCATCTCAAAACGTTGTCAATGAAATGGTGAGGGGGAATAGACACCTCACACCTCAAAAGGGACTTAGAGATCGCCGCACAGCCTGTGGAAGGATTCTTCCAAGAGAAGCCTCCCGAAACCCTCGAGTTGAGGCACATAAGTGTCATTTATGCACCTAAGATCCTCGGCATCAGTCAAGAATTTTGGTTCCTTCCACAGCTTGTGAGCTGGAGATATCCTTGGCTGAGCGACCTTCACAAAATCATGATAAAAGGAGCCTGCCTTGTCAGGGTTCAAGCTTCGTGCGACAACCTCCTCGGAAGCCTTCGGGACTATGCCCCCAAGAACTGTTGAACCTCTTGAAGAATTGAACATGCAATCAATGGTGTGGCTGCTTGACGAAGACGTGACTATAGCCCGTCTCTGGGTACTTGAAACAGAAGCGAACATGTGTCAAAGCTCAAAAAACTCAGCAACCTATCTACACTTTGCTTTCAATTCAGACACTCAAGATAGCTCGTGTCGGACAACAGATACACGCAATCTACCAGGGATTCTGACAGCCGCTACGATAAACCTTCCTTAAACCCATGAACACCGAAAACACACTCAAACACCCCAGCAAATCCTAAAAAGCCCAATGTGGCCATGACAATGGTCACCCTCAACCAAAAAAATCATAAAAACAAGTAAAAGAAAGGAGAAGAAACCTTACCGGAGTAAAAGAAAGGAGAAGAAACCTTACCGGAGTAAAAGAAAAGGATGAGCACGCCAAAAAAGCACTATGAAATGAAGAAGCAACGACGAAACATGCAAAAAGAGTCTAAGAGTTTTTGCAAAGTATGAAGCCTTCCTGACAAATTCACCTAGTTTTGTAATGGTTTGCATGGGAGACGAAAGGGCAAGGTTCGATAGTAGCCGTTGATCTACAATGAATCTCGGCCCCCCATTCGTCGAGCAATCTCAGCCCTTGGACGTGGCCACGTGCCAATCATCCACGAGAGGCGATCAACTGTCAGAGTGTTACAATCATAACCGTCACCGTACGTTGCCTCAACTTCGTACGTGGACAGCTGTAGTCACCCACGCGCGACATGATCACGTGGAATTTACACAAATACCCTCTCTTTTCAAATTTTGAGTTTGTCAAGAATGTCACGAAAGAGGAAAGTTCAAGTGTTGAGTACGTCGACTAGGGATGAGTCCAACTCACAAAGCTCGATCGAATCTACATTTAATGTTTTACTGATAAATACCGAGCTTGACGTCAAATCGGGCAGTAGTCTTCAAAGCTCAAAACTAGCACCAAACACTAGGGACAGATGTTGTGTGTGATTTTTCCTTCAAGCTCAGAGAATTGCAAGGTTATAACTCAACCTAAAACCAGCCCGACTCTACCAATTGTCTGACCTAACACAAGCTCGTCGAGTTATAGCTCGACCTAGCACAAGCTAGTCGTGACCAATCTTTATAGTTGTTCAACCAATTCACAAATAACTTTAGATCCCAAATATCTCAGAAAGGATCAGATCAATAGCAATCTTTATGCAATCACAACCCTCAATCGTGAGAATATCGGAGTTGCATTTCAAACTTATTTGTAATCCCTTTATTTTTTGCTCTTTCCTTTGTACAAAATCTGTGTATAAACCCTCTCCAGTGATGAGAAAAGGGTTAGAAAATTATTCTAGGACTGTCATTGTAAGCTATCACAGCAAATACAAAAACAATGGACGTAGGCTCAAAAGTTTAACTCACCGAACCACTTTAAAAACTTTCTTGCCATTTACTTTACTGCATTTTACTATTAATTTATTGCTAGTTACTCATAATCACGCACACATCAATTCCAATCCCTTCAAGGTCGATTGGATCACTCTAGTTGGTGTATTGCATCAACAAATATAAAAAAAAAAAAAAAAAAAAAATAGTAGTTTTCATTAGAAGATTTAAATACTCTTCTTTAAATTTTTAAAATTTTTATTTTTCACAATTAAATAATTTTTTTTTTTTGTAAATGGAAACAAATAATTAATATCATTGCTGTTGCTGTACATGAGTACATTGTTTTATATAGGATAATAGGCTCACAAAAAGAATCTCACAAATTTCTCTCACACAATCCAACGTGAAGCTGATAATTAGTTTAATGAATTTGTCAGATGAGACAATTATCAAAAACCAATTATCAACTACCACGTTAGATTTATGAGAGAAAGTTTATGAGATTTGTGTCAAATATTCTCTATTGTATTATATATTTACTTTTCAAATATAAGTATATATATATATATACTATATATATATATATAATATATATATATATAATGGTTGGTAACTGTTGAAACAATAATATTGACCCATATTATGAAGACAAAATAAAAGAGTGTATTCGTAATGTTTTTTGGGGGAAATTTAGGAAATAAACATAAAACCAATTTTGGTAAGGTATTCATAGATGTTATGATATATCTACCGTGTTTTGAAAATATAGTGAAATCAACTAATCTAATAAACATTCTATCATTGCCGTGCCGCTATCACGAGTATATGTGAAAAAACAAGGTTGAAAAGGTGATTGGAGACTTTATAAGAGAAGCTGCTGGGATCGGGATTTGATTCCCATTAGAAAAGACGGGGAGGTCAGGGGTCTGTCCGGGTTATCCCCGTGTTGCATATAGCGAGAAACCTACTGCATATTGCCCATGGTTTGGTCACTTCGCGCACTGAACTGTCGGTGAAGAAAGAAGTGGCTTTGAGCCCTTGGTATGTCTTTGGCATGGCAAAGGACGTTTTAAATTTTAAAATTGTTTGAGATAAATTCACATGTTAATCAATTATAGTTTGTCTTTTATATAAAAGTCGCTTTAATAAAATCATTTTCAAAGGTTTCAATTAATACTAGAGTGTTTTGCTCAGCCCCGACCCTTTTGATCCCACTTTACAGCACAATTTTGTTTTTGTTTTGTTTTAAACAAAAATAAAGAAATAAAGAGTGTATATAGGATTTTAAGTCTCAGAATTTACTGTCACCACTTTTTCAAATGTTAAGTAATGAGGACTGTGATAGTGAGCAGTTCCTGGTACCAACCAAAATTGCTAGGAACCAAAACTAGCTAATTCCTAGCAAAAAGAATCGGAACAAACTAGTCAAGTTCGGTTCTTGGAACCAAAACCTGAAATGCTGGTTCCGGATCCTTGTTTGTGTAGCCTATAAAATTTAAATTGCCCCTAGAATTTAAAAATAAACAAAACACCCTAAAAATTACAATACACCCCTATCAGTTCACAAAACACAAAATTACACAACAACCTAGTTCCTAAACCAATTCCCAACAGGGTACCCGAATGTAGGTTCGATTCCAATTCTGATTCGATTCCCGCACTAAAGGAACTAGACTGGGATCCTGGTTCCAATTTTTGTAGAACAGGAACCTACTTATGAGGGCTAGTTCCGGTCCACCAGAAGCGGTACGAGTATCCATCGGTTCCGAGTCTGCCTTTGCCCATGCTCACTCTTAGTCTGTATTTGATATTTCATTTTTCAAGAAGTGTTGTTAAAAAAAAAAAAAAAAAACATTTTTTCTTTTCCTTCCCTGTTTTTTTTTTCTTTTTTTCCCCTTTCCTTTCTTCTCCGGTATCATTGTCTGGCCAAATCGGCCTAAGTAGCATCACCAATACTATAGGTCTCCAGGCCTCCAGGGTGCTGCAAGGTCATATCCTATCCTACCTCTAGCGGGGCGTGAGGTTGGCTTCAGCCTCTAATAGTGCCGTTGCTGACCTCGAAGGCCTTTTGCAATTGCACGAGGGGCTAAGGAGGCCTCAAGTAATGCCATAAGGCCACTAGAGACAATTCGCTGCTCCCAGTGATAAGTCAACTTCGATTTGGTTTTTTTTGTTGTTCACAGGCGAGCAATTGTTAAAAAACGTATTTTAGCATTATAACAAAGTTTTTAATAACAGAAGAAGATTGGGATCCTATTTTGAATTTTGAAATATAAAAATGATTAACACATACTTGAGATACCTAGGTTGTCTGTTAAATTATCTTAAATGAGATTAAGATGTTATGGTAGAAACTATGAAAAAAAAAGTTAATGATTTTTATTTGTAATGCGGTACATTTCTTAATATTGAATTTATGTCCGGAAAACATGTCTCCAAATATGCTTTATGTTCATCATAGATATGCTTTTTTAGCCAGTTGTCCTTCTAGTTCCTCTGTAACGCACCTCGATTGAATCCGAGAACTTCAGCCTTGTACACATAGACTGACACAGCCAAGAAGAAAGCAAAGTTCAAGATGTTCAATATCGCGAAAAAAAAAGCATAGTAGTAGTCCAAATGAGAAGCATTTAGGTTGTTCAAGATCCATCCTTGGTGGCCATCATCCTGAGTAATATCAGAAACCGCAAAGAAAGAAAGCTACCTCAAGAAATTCCAATTCCTAAAGATGTTGGTGAATAAGAAGTTCCAAGTGATCTTCATTACTTTCGGCCGCCTGCGGTTCATAGAAGAAAACTCCATCTGGCCACTAGGAATGATCAAGCTGTTCCCATAAGCAAAATGAGGAAGTAGAACGAATATCGTAAAGGAACTTCGCCTCCATTTGAAATACTCCATGCTTCTGGCAACACTAGCCTATATCGTTCTGTTAGAGATGCAATGTCATGACCAATGATATTCAGAACAAGGCCAATCCCATTCTTTGAGAAGAGTGATCCCTCTAGGATTTTTCGTCCACCATCGCATAATCTTGACAGAGAGTATCGGTCGTACAAAACGACACAAACAAGCATTGAGATAGTCACAAAATCAGCTAAACTTGGAGGGGGAACTTGAAGCTGCCACACAGCTCTATCAAGAGTAGTGGCCTTGCTTGACAAAAAGGGTGCTTGATCTGCGCAATCATGTGTGCCGGCAACAAATGTGGCAATCAGGATTGGGATCATTCTCAACATTTGTTTAGTTTCCTCAACTTGGTCACTGAGCACAGCAACCAAGGATCAGTTGAGCCCTGTTTTCACTGCAGCTTTGTTAAGGAACCTGCATACACTGAATCATAAGCATATAAAAACATGATCTCATTATAATATATACTCATAGTAAACAAGGCTAATTATGATGTTTCTCCAAGATGGACTGCCTCCAAGTTGCCCGTGGAATCAATCCTGAACTTCTCCTTCATTTGCATATTCTTCCAAGTCAAGTTCATAGAGTTCTTTGGGGTCACTAGGCAGTCTACATTCCTTTTCACTGCAGCAGCAACAATCACTCTTGCCATTCTTTTAAATGGGCTCCCCGGCTGGAATCTTGTGTCTGTAAAAGGGTGTACCAGTCAAGAAAATCCCAATGGATATCGCACAAGCCCGAGAGTTGGAAGGCCATAACCCAAGTCCAGCTCACATTGTTCTGTATGTACACAAGAACTGTGTTGGAAAAGAGTGTCCAAGGAAGAAAACTAAACATCACACCAGTTGAAGAAGGAAAGCTATGGACTTCTCCTGGGCTCAAAATCATCGAACTGTCCGCACCAATCGTTCGAGGTATTCGGTTGGTTCCACCGGTCCTAGGCTAGAGTATATGATAGGCAACGAAGAAGACTACTAACTGTAACCTCGAGGCCTCTTTACAATCTCTACGTTAGCTTCATTGCAGGGCAGGTGGCTTAGCGCTGGTAGTGATAATGATGTGTGAAACACATGAACTGTAAGTTAAAAACAGTGTTATTTTTAAAAAGCTTTTAGAGACGTTTGACATGTTCGCAAGTGAGGGCTTATTAGAGAAAAAACTCTTGTGAAAAAATATGTGTTGTTCTATAGGAAAATGTAAAAGAACTTCTAATATTAATTTATTAAAAACGGGTTTCAATTTAAAAGAATAAAAAGTAAATGTATAGAAAGAATAGGGGTAAGTTTGAAATTTTAACACTTTAAATAAGATCAAAAAGAGCTTAGTAAGAGAGCCTCAAAAAATTTGAACTTTTTTTCCATTAATATGTAAAATAGTTTATTTAAAATCTTATAAACCATTTTGAAACGCAATCAACCTAATTAAAAAAATTTCAAAAATATTATACTTTAACTAAGCTCTTTAAGCTAATAATGTAACAAACATGCATCTAAAGACATGAGGAAAAATCTAATGATGGAGGGAAGAATGTTCTCCAGAGGCAGATTGTTTATTCATTCGGTGACCATTATTATAGTTCTGAGATTCCTTATTTATTAATATGAGTTTGATGCGAAATGTGTATTTATGTAAAATACGAAAATACGTAGGAGTATTAATGCATGGAGATACATAAATTAATTGTACATACCAAGAGATAAATAATAGAAGCGATGACAAAGGTCCAGTAGCGTCCAAGATGAGCATCTGCAAAATACGCACCCAAGACAGGAGTGACCCAGACGGTGCCAACCCAGTTGGTGACGTTATTAGCCGACTTTACTGTCCCCTGATGGAGCTTGTTTGTGAAGTACACTACCAAATTTGCCGATATTCCATAATACGCCATTCGTTCAAAAACCTCATACACTGCAAATTTTATTCATTTCCAGTCACAGTTAGCAGACCATTTTGGTAAAATTTACATCAAATGGGATCCTTGAACATTTTAGTTTTTGTAAATTGTCTCTAATCATTGAACTGAAATTTGCTTTTACTGTTTAGAAACAGTTTAATGAAACCCAGTAGAACCCTCAATAACATGAATATTCAAAGAGCTTCAAATTATATCATGATTTTTAAATTTATATTTAGATGGGTTGTATTAATTGTTATTGGCCGGCCACTGTCCAGGATCGAACCTGAACAGGAAGAGACAGCTGAGAGATGAGACGGCGTCTGTGCCAGCAATGATAGCCACAGATCATCCATAATCAAAAATGCTAGTGATTATGATGAACATGTTTCTTTCTTTATAATCCTATCTATTCAGATAGTTTTTCAAAATAAAATTTTTTCAAATATCCTATCAAACAGCTCTGAGTTTTAAAGTTTAAACCATCCACTTCACATATTTGAGGAAAGCTAGCTATATAGCTTTCAAGGACATATAGTTGCTTTTCTCGTGAAGTGTCCTTAGCTTTAGGGTACAGAAAGTCCTAAAAGAAATGAGCGGAAGGCTCAATCTCAATGCATGCAGAGTACTGAACAAAAACACATGCACAGAAATAACACAAAGAGATAAATAATAGAGGAAGAGAGAGTGCACAGAGAAATATATATACCAACAACGAAGGAACAAGCTCGCCATCCGCCTCTCTTGGCTCTGCGAACTGGGTTTCCTTTGAGGTCCACTGTACCATCCTGTGTATAATCCTCAATGCCTTCTTCAATAACCATGAATATTAAGCTAGTTCTGCTTAATTAATTTCAGAACGAACCTGACACTTTTTTGTTGTGTTTCTTAATTTTCTCCTTCGTAAGCAGGAGAAAGTTTACCATACGATTATTTTCTTGTCCAATCTCAGTCCATCTATTGGACCGCAATTTATCTCTCCATGGGACACTCCTCAGGATAATTACCAATACGCCATTATTCAACGCCCGTTTGCTTCAACTGACTTATACGAGTACCGCACCTCACATTTTCTTAAGCTAACTCAGGCAATTAAGTCCGTCTTCTATAGCCAGTATAACGGCGTATCTGACCATCTAACGCCTGTTAGCTTCAATTGACTTATATGAGTATCGCACCTCATATTTTCTTAAAAGCTAACTCAGACAATTAAGTAGTCTTCTACAGCCGGTTTAATGGCGTATTTGAACATCTATATGTTGATCTTATTTTAAAATAAAAATATATATACTTATATCTGAGTTTGAAATTTAATGAAAAAAAAATAATATGGTAAGTAATACTTGACCTTTATTGTCCTCTTCAACCGTTCAATATTACTCAGGATTTTAGAATTTGACAATTTTATGGTTGGTTTTGATTAGGTTAGTCGTGCATGCGTTATTTTCTTGAATTTGGCCAAGGTATCTTGTATAAGGGTATATTGATCTTTGTAATTCACAAGTATGATATAATTTTTTTTTTTTAATTTAATTTTATTATAACGTATAACTAGATGTGCAAAGATTGATTTGGTTGGCCAGAAAGGCTACGACCAATCTGTTTTTCTTGCATACGATTTAATACTATTTTATATTCTTTATCGAGAGGATGTCATTAAAACTTTAATTTAGGAATATGACAAAGTTATTTTTAGCAAATATCGTCGAAGAATATGACAATGTGATGAAATTAAACTCCTAATTTTGAAATGATTTCCATTGACTAATTGCCATTCACTATTTCTATTAGTGTCGGTCAAATAGCAGTTAAAAGTGAGATCATAATAAAGACGTTTATTAGAAGAGTAAACGACTTTTTCCCTCCCAAACACTTTTCCACAGACACGGTTTTAAAATATCATTTTCCCCAAAGTTTATGTTTTGTTACTATCCAAAGCAGCCGATCTCGGCAATAAAAATTTTATTTGTCAATACTATTGAAATTTTCAGTCTCTTCTCTATAAAACTTCTCTTACTATAACACCTGATTTCTCAAGGATTAATTGTCGACCAATAGAAAGTTATGGTTTCTTATTTTTAGCTGATTCCAACGACGAATTTTAATTAATCACCACCATTCAATCCACCAGCTTCTATTCTACAAAACTCCTCTTACCTTAGCTCCTGATAACTCGTCAAACATCGGGTGAGGAAGTAAAGTGTATTTTGAATATTAACAAAATATAAACTTTGAGTGAAAAAGTGATATTTTGAAACTTTTTTGGTGGAAAATGTCGTTTACTCTTATTTGAAATAGGGCAATACTACACTTACAACCCAATCTTACAAACTTTCTTTCATAACCTCGACGTAACAGCTTGCAATGGGAGCTATCACATCAAGATTGTGAGAGAAAATTTATGAGTCAATCTTTATTGTTTGAAATAACATGTATCAATGTTCAAATCAAGAGGAGTTTATTGTTTTCACGTCTAATGTTTGATTTTGCGACTTCAGATTAAAAATCAATTATATCAATCTATGTATGAAAAATAATAAAAAAATTTGTTTGTCTAAATATAAAAAATCTTATTAGTTTTCATTAGAAGAGTTCTTTAAATACTCTTCTTTAATTTTTTTTAAATTTTTATTTATCAAATTAAATAATGTAATGAATACATAATAATTATTATTGTTGTTGCTGTACATAAGTACATTGTTGTTATATAGATGATTTGTAATATAAATTTTAGACATGTATAATATTTAATATGTATAAGGAAATTTATATTATAGAAATATCAAAATATATCGGAAAATAAAGAGATGGTTCACCCAAATAATTAATCATTTTTTATATTTTCATTATGACGAAAAAGACTTGTAATTTTAAATAGATTATGTTTCATAATATATGAGTATACATCTAATCATGCAAAAAACATTATCATATTGCCCCAGAGTATTACAAATCATGTAGATGAACATGCGTTAGTGGGTCAACCAGAGCGTGAAGTAAGCTCCACAAGCAAGGGGAACTTAAAACAGCGAGCTGGAGAGCTCAGTGAGTAGATAATACATTTTATACGAAAAATAATCTTTAATCTTAAAACAATTGTGAAAACTTTTGGATGCCATGTAAGTATCATATAAACTCATATAGATAATGCAACAATCACTATACCAAATTTTCGGATGCCATGGAACATCATATCAAGCTCATGTAAATCAATGCAACAATCATCGCCACATCAGCACCGAGGGATCTATGTCATACCTCTCACATATAAGTCCCTAACACAAACAAACAACTAGGAAATCAACTAAGTCAATACCTTCCTAGTGATCCAACCTATGCTAATACCCGCCTGATAATCTCACCTAGGTCAATACCTGCCTGGTGTAATCTCACCTAGAGTTTGTCAAACATCTGTCTTTCCGATAGGATATCGTAATCTTTCGGTCAGACGAATCATCCCAAATGTGCACGTGGGGCTAAATATAAAATGCTCGTTGATGTCTAAAGGGGGGAGGGTACTTTATAAAAGTGGTCTCAAATCCGAAAAAATAAAACACAACTATATACATGCATCCGAATATCCAAACACAACATGCATTATGAAAAGCCTTCATGCAAATACATAAAATAGTATCATATAGTTCTCGTATAAATGTAACCATGAGTACAATGCTCATAACGTTATGAAATACATAATCATGTACAATCTCCATTTATGCCCCATAAAATGTATCTGTCTAAAATAGTCCCAAATGTTTCAAAACCTTATAGTCAACACCTTATCTGTGCTTCAAAGGTTGTAAAAATGACAAAATACCCCCTAAAATTCTTGCCGCAACATCGGCATTAAAAAATCTCTACCATGACGGAGTGGCCTCAGGTCAGATGCCCTTCGCTTTATACTTACTTCTCCTCTCCTTCTAATTTTAATACCCAACAAAATACAACCACAGACCTTTTTACCAACATTACACAAAACCAGTTTCACATTTACAAGTCAAATTCCCAAAGGCCAGATACAAAACAACCATGCACCTTTTACAAACATCACTCTACACCAACTCTACATTGATTTGCAACATCAAATTTCCCAATTTCACATCCATACAATCAACAAGAGTTTAATAAATAAGTTAAAAGAATCCAGAATTTTATTTTATTTAACAACAAATCTATAACCATTCACCTTACACTTCAAATATCTACTTCTCCATTCAATTTCAAACCCACCAGCCCTTCCCATAATCGGTTGGATTTCTACATCAATAACCAATTTCCATATTTGCAATTTCTCATATTTAAAACCTACTCACCAATAATATGTATATGCATGATTATACACATGCATGCCAAAATTAACCAATATGTAAAGTCCATAATTTCATACTCTTCATTCTGACCACATGCATGCCAAAAATTAATCCAAGAATAAGAAGAATTTACTTCTAAAGCTAGAAATAACTCAAATTAAACACCCATGCATATACATAATAGTCAAAATTTAATGAAAATCACATTTTTAGTCCAATATGTACTATTCCACTCATGAATTCCTTCCTTCCTAGCTCAAGTGTTCAATTCTTGGTTCCTCCACCCCCTATTGTTAGAAATTGTCCAAAAAGAAGTTAGGATCTCCCATAGGGAGAATGAGAAATTGAAGTACCAAAGCTTAAGACAAAATGAATGCATGGATATTGATTTTACCTCCTCCACCAAAACACTAAATTTTCTTCCTCTCCTTCTATACATCTCTGGGCACTCTCCACTCAATCTCTCAAATTTGCTTCTTCTTTCTATTTGCAACAAAATATCTCTCCTCTTTCCTTTTCTTCTTCTTCTTCTTCATTCTCTCTCCCTTTTAGTAACAAAACTCTTTAAAAGTTTGTCAAAAACCATGGGCTAGAAACTGTGTGCTATAACCTGCGAAACCTTCCTTTAGTCCACCTTAATATGGCAAATTTTGCATGTACCCCTACGTTTCGATTATCATGCTTCAAACCCCAAAATCATATAACAAAAGCTTTGATAAGTTACAAGTCACTCCCTGGAAAATTCTAAATGCACCCATGGAAAGTTTTCAAGCACCTTTATTTGGCCAAATATCATATAAGTCCCTCAACTTTTTATACATTTCATTGGTCATCCTATACTTGTCATTGTACATAAATAGTCCATAAACTTTACATTCTTACACTTAGATCCCTAAAGTATACTTTAAAAACAAACACATAGGCCTCCTTTCATAACAAATTTCTCATTGGCCTAATAGTTTTTTTCCTTACCACAAAACCCCAAAAAAGTTTTAAATTCTAACAATTTACCCCAATACAAATCAAATTATTAACTCCAATAATACCCCCAATACAAATCAGATTCTATATTGCCAACATGACAGAGTACCTATGGGTCATATACAAAAGAAGGTTGAATTCCAAAAGTTAATGCTTTAGGGGTTTATGGAGTAAATTGTCTTATGTCTGGAATTTTAGATATCATATATGGAATTAGTAAAGGCAATTTTTATCTCTTTAATAAATCAATTCTAGAGAGATGATTTAGGGTTTTTAAGTGAAAATGACGTTTTGGTAATTTTACCATAAGGGGAATTTTTGTAATTTTATAGAGTAAATGAGTATAAATTACCCATTTAATCTAGGGTTGTCACCCATTACAGTTCCTTTTGGGAAAAGGTTTTAAAATTACTTTATAAAACCCTAACCCTAATTAGAAAAACCTAATCTTCAAAATTCAGAAATCAATCTAGCAATGGATCCTTTGGTGCCTTCGTGTGGACAAGTTCATGCAATCCTATGCTAAGATATGATTTTCTTTGCATAATTATGAATAAGAATAATCCACATATTCTCATTCCATGTCCAAATGATATGTATATTAATGTCACATATTTTCTTCCTATATTCGCATGTCAACACTCCCTCTCAAGTTTGTGGTTTGTATAAGTCATAAACTCCAAGCTTGCGTAGTAGATGCGAATATTTGTTTGCCATTAGATTAGAGTTGATTGATTAGCGGAAGCTTGATTATGGAAGAAGTTATCTAACTCGAGTGCCTATGTATCTTGCAAGTTGAAGCAGAATTTGAGGCTAGAGTGGGTTGATTAGCGGAACAACTCAATAACCCAGGATAGTAGTGAGAGCTAAAAATGATTCAATATACACCAGGAAAATTCCTAGAAAAACTAGAAGGGTTACAAATAGTCCCACATAAAACCCAACCTCTTTAGACACTTATAGTCTTGTTGACATAATTTTCTTAGACATACAAATATCCATATAAATAGTTACTCACTATCCTAAACCTAGCTCCGATACCATGTTAGAATTGAGAGTACAAGAGAGGCAATTTGAAGAGAGCTAGAGAATGCCCGGGACTTATTTTTGAGAGGGCAACTGAGGCAAATAAAGAGAGTCAGAGTATGCTCGAGAGGTATCTTTGAAAGGGCGAGAATTGTACTTAATTGAATTTAATTATTTTGAATTGTGAATACACCATCTATTTATACAAAAGTTTAGCTATACAATAAAGAAACAAAATAATGTAATTAACTCAATCAGGGAATTGATTCATTGAGCGATTTGGGTGATTGTCGATCACAATAATATAATTACACTCAATCAAGGAATTGATTGATTAAGTGATTTTGGGTGATTGGCATAATCTTAGTGATTAGCCAAAATCATGGCATTCACATTTTATCACTCCACATCAAGTGATCCAAAACCTCCATGAAAACTCAACAAACAACCAAGAACTCACATGCATAGATTCGGCCAAACAAGACTCTTCACAACTCTCATGCACGATTTCACCTAACAAAGGGATTTCAACTCCAAATCATACAAAAACACAACACAAGACACACCAACTAGATTTGGACAAGGCTAAAAACAATCACAAGGATTTCAGTTAAGGTAGAAAAGAACACAAAACAACTTACTTGAATGTAAAGGATAGACACAAGAAATGCCCTTCAAACATAAAAGATTTCTACACCAAATCCCTTGTCAAGATTGAGTTCAAAACAAAAGGAAAATCATTCATCTAAAGTGTTTAATTTTCATTTCATAGTTCAACCTTAGAAAATGAGAGAGAGTTTGTTTATATGGTGGCATTATAAAGAAATTAACTAGATTAAGTAAAGTAAACATTCCACCTAAGATGACTAACTAAAACATAACAAAAGTAATTAAATCCTACTAATAAGATTCCATGAGTTTGGACTTTAGAATTCATTGAAGTGAGCCCAAAATGAAATAGCATGAGAATGTTCTTTGGGTTTGGCTAATGGGTTGTTGTGGACATCTTGAATACTTGGGTCTTTTCTTTATTAGACTTGGACTTCGCTTAATGAATTAGTGCTTGAACGGGGTTAGGCCAAGATGTCTCCTTTTCCTTGCACAATTTGGGCTAATGCTTCTCCTTAAGCTTGGGTTGGATCTGAATTGTCTTCTTGCACAAATTGGTTTGGTTCCTTTCCTTGGGCTTGGACCGAGTTACTATCTTTAGGATCCACATGCCATGTACCAAGTGCTTTATGACTTAGAATGACTTCTTTTGATTTAACCGAATTTACAAGTGTGTTATGACTTGCAATTCTTTTTCCACTCAAGTTTACAAGTGTTATAGGACTTGTAAACGGATCAACCTCCTTGGGTTGAAGAGGATTTGCCCTCAAATCTTGATCGTCCTCCAAATATGGGCTACGGTCACCCATATTAAAGATTGTCGATACTCCACCATATTCACTAGCTAATTCTACCTTGTAAGCAATGTCATTCACCTTTTCAATGATTTCAAATAGACCATCTGCTCAAGGAGACAATTTACTCTTCTTTTTGCCTGGAAACCTTTCCTTTCTCAAATAGATCCACACCAAATCACCTGACTAAAAAGTTTAGGCTTTCTATGCTTGTTTGCCTTGCTTTTAATCTTCTCATTGGCTCTCACAATCTAGAGTCTCACGGCTTTATGGAGTTTCTTCATTTGCTTTACTTTCTCATAGGCATCTACACTTGGCTTGCAATCAAAGGGCAATGAAGTAAGATCAAATGGAATAAGAGGGTTTACACAATATAATACCTCAAACGGTGTGTAACCTGTGGTAGAACTTGGACTCCTATTGTATGTGAATTTGATATGTGTTAGTTACAAGTCCTAATCCTTCAAATGTTTACTCCTCAACATATTGCCCAACACTTTTGATTGTCTTGATTTGGCCATCAGTTTGGGGGTGGTGGATATACTAAACAACAACTTAGTTCTCAGCTTACTCCATAAATTCCTCCAAAAATGATCTAGGAACTTCATATCCTAATCTGACACAATTATTTTTGGAATATCATGTAGTCTCACAATCTCCTTGAAAAACAAATCAGCAATGCGAAATGCATCATGTGTGGTACGACATGGTATGAAATGAGCCATTTTTTTAAAAACGATCAACCACTACCATAATGGAATCTTTATCTAGCTACTTTCTTGGAAAAGCAACCATAAAATCCATGCTAAGATATTCCCAAGAGTGTTCGGCTATAGGCAAGGGCATGTATAGACTTGTCTTAAATTAGTTCTTTAATCTTGGACACGGACCACACCTTTTAATGAGGATATGAATGTCACTCAACATCTTAGGCCAATAAAAGTATTTCTTGATGATTTCTAGGGTCTTAGTAACCCCAAAACAACCTACCAAACCGCCACCATGTGCTTCTCTCATGATTAACTCTTTAAAACTCTTTTTCAGCACACATAACTTATTGCCATTAAACAAATAACCATCACGTATAAGGTACTTTTCAAAACCAAATTTCCCACATTCAACCATACACACTTTCATCTCATCACCCACATCATAACACAATCTCATTAATTCAAAGCCAAATACTCTTGAATCAAGTAAGGATAACAAAGCATACCTCCTTGAAAGTACTTCAGATATCACATTTTTTACTCCTTGCTTGTAGTTCAAAACAAAAGAGAAGGATTAGAGGAATTTGACCCATTCGGCATTTTAGGATTGAGCTTGTGTTGGTCATTTATAAACTTCAATACTTGATAATCGAGATGGAGTACAAATTTCCTTGGACGTTGATAATGGCTCTAATGATCTAAGGCTCTCACTATGGATAAAAATCCTTGTCATAAGTGTTGTAGTTACTCCTCGACTCATTAAGTTTCTCACTAAAATAGGCAATAGGTCGTTTTGATTGAGTAAGGACTACTCCAATACCAACACCACCCGCATTACACTCAATTTCAAATACTTGATTAAAATCTGGTAATGCAAGGATAAGGGCTTCACACAACTTTCCCTTAATCAATTCAAATGTTTTGCTTACAGCCTTAGTCCACTTAAATGTTCCATTCTTTATACACTCGGTTACGGGGGCTATAATTGTGCTAAAATTAGGCATAAATCGCCAATAGAAAGAAGCCAATCCATGGAAACTTCAAACTTCCATTATGGAACCAAGTTGTGGCCAACTCCTAATAGCTTCAACTTTAGATTGATCCACTTGTATTCCCTCACCCAAAACTACATATCCCAAAAATATTACTTTCTTCATAAATAATTCACACTTTCCAATTTGGCAAAAAGCTTGTATCTCCTCAACATTTCAAGAACTTACCTAAGATGATTAATGTGACTCTCCTCACAACTACTATAAACAAATATATCATCAAAATACACAACCACAAATTTTCTAATGAAAAGTTTCAATACCTCAATCGTTAATCTCATGAAGATGTTTGATGCATTTGATAGGCCCAAAGGCATCACCATCCGCTCATACAAGCCTCCCTTGGTTTTGAAAGTCGTCTTTCATTCATCTCCTTCAGTCATTCTAATTTGCTGGTAGGCGTTTCTTAAATCAATCTTGGAGAAAATGGTTGCACTATAGAGCTCATCTAACATATCATCTAACCGTGGTATAGGGTACCTATACTTAATGGTTATACAATTAATGGCTCGACTATCTATACACATGCGGTAAGTAATATCCTTCCTGGGTACAAGTAAGGCTGAAACTGAGCAAAGACTTATACTTTCTTTCACAAAACCCATAGAAATCAGCTCATCAATTTGTCTTTGTAGCTCTTTTGATTCTTGGGGATTGCACCTATAAGCTGGTCTATTAGGAAGGGGGTATCAGACACTAAATTAATTTGATGTTCTATGCTCCGAAATGATGGTAAATCTTTAGGTAATTCATTGGGAAATACATCAGCATACCCACTCAAGAGAGGTTGGATTTTTAGGTGAAAGTTGAACTCCTTAAGCATTTTATTCTCTTCGATCATAAGAAGTACAATGATAATTTTGTGTTTTTGAAAGTTTTTTTCTAGTTGGGTACTACTAAGAAAGATTTTTATGTGGTGGTTCTTTGGATGGTGTTTGGGTAAGTGTTTAGGTAAGGGATAATGGTGCTAGGGTGATGGTTTTCTTGTTGAACTTAAATGGGTAAGTATTCTTCCAGCTATCATGAGTCACCTCTCAATCAAACTGTCATAGTCTACCAAGTAGGTGATTAAATGCGTCCATGGGAATAACATCACATGTCACCTCATCTGAATAACTCTTACCAATGGAGAATGATATAATCACTTGTTTAATAACCTGAATCATATCACCATTATTTAGCCATTGTAACTTGTACAGATGTGCATTACTAAGTGTAGGGAGTCTTAACTTGTCAACAAGTGTGGTACAGGCAACATTGGTACAACTCACATTGTCCACAATAATCGAACATACTTTCTCTTTTATGGTGCATTGAGTGTGAAACAAGTTTTCCCTTTGATTTTGTTGGGAATTTACTTGAGTATGCAATAATCGTTTAGGCATCAACAAATCTCCTTGATTAGCCTCCTCAATGACTTTATCCTCACTCTCATTTTCTTCATTTTCTTTGTTGGATTCTTCTTGAAAGGCTTCATCAATCGCTTTAATCTCCTTAAGGGTCATAACTCTTCAATTCGGACAATTTGCTTGAATATGTCCATAGCTTTGACACTTGAAACACTTTTTATTATTTAGATCGGTCTATGAAGCTTCATTCTTTATAAAATTCGGCTTCTCCTTTGGTGTTTCATTCACTTGTTTTTACCATAACCCATGGGTGCAACATAAAGCATGGTATATGAAGGTTATCCCTTTTGAAACGAACTCTCTTTAAAGAACTTCTTAGGAGCTGCTGGTTTCATACTCTTCAATTGCTTCTCCATCTTTTTAGCCAATTTACAAACATCTTCAAATGAATGGTAGGTTTGCAATTTCATCTTGTGTGCTATATCTTTAGTCAAGCCGCCAAGGAACCTAGAAATGGTTTGCTCATTTTCTTCGGTAATGTTACTCCTCAATATTAAACCCTTAAATTCTTGAATGTGCTCTTCAACCTTTCTATCACCTTATTTCAGATTGTGCAATTTAAGATAAAGGTCTTGCTTGTGGTGATTAGACAAAAACCTCTTCTTAAGCACTTTCTTTAATTTATCCCAAGAACGAATTGGAGCTTTTCCTTCCTTTGCTCTCTTCTTTTTTTAGTTTGCCCACCATAAAAAAGCATCATCTTTGAATTCTAGTATGACTACCTTACATTTCTTCTCTTCATTGAAGTCTTTGAACTCAAATACTCTCTCAATTTCATGCAACCAATCAATGAAGTTATTAAGATCTAGACTTCTATTGAATTTGGGCAAATCCACTTTTAGACCCCTATCATCATCAAAATTTCTTCTTTCTTTTTTATGCATCTCGGATTCACTAAAGGAATCTAAGCTTCCCTTAAATTCTTCTTCAAGGGGTGGTGTTCTAATGATGGTTCTTTGGTGATGGTGTGGGCGTCTTCTTTGGTTTAATCGATAATCTTAGTCTTGGGGGGTTTTTGTTTGGTTGATGATCTCATGAGGTGGGGGTGTGTGGTGTGTAGATTGGTTATTTATGGATTGTGATTGGATTACTTTGGCCAAATCATTGGACATGTTATTCATCATCTTCATCATGATATCCATATTTTGCCTAATGTCATCAACCTTCCCTTGCATCCTCATGCTGGCAAGTTCCCATGGCGAGGTAGGGGAAGAAGAACTACTTCTATTTGCCATTTGGGTGTATGATGGGTTAGGATAGTGTTTATGATGAAATAAAGGTGAAAGAAGATGTTCTAGGGCGAAAAAGGCAAAATTGTAGATTTTTGAACAACACTTGGTCAGAATAATACCCACTGGATAGTGGCGGTGCTTTTCCAGTGATGAAGAATGGTGGTGGAAGCTATCGGGTTAGGTTAGACAATTGGGTTCAAGTGTTTGATGGGTTTTGTGTTTAATTTGGGCCAAGAGGTATTTTGGTCAATGAATGTGGTGTAAATGATGGTAAAACAATCAAGGGTAATTGGGTAATAGAGATATAGTTTGATTTTATTTATAAGAAAAGTGTTTTTACTAAAAGAGGGTAGAAATAGGTTAGTTGAAGTAATAATATTTTTAGTAAAAGTGATCTTACTAAAAATAGTGGGACACGGAAGTGTGCGATAGAAGTCTTTCTCTTTTTAGTAAAAGTGTTTTTACTAAAATTGGTGGAACAATGGTGGCTTTGGGGAAAGTAGTTCTTTCTAAAAATGGTTAAATAGGGGGAAAGTAGTTCTTTCTAAAATTGGTTAAATAAGGAGTTGTCTAAGGAAAACTTAGGAAAGTGGGATTGCTTTAAAAGGTATAGAGTGTTTAAGTGGTAATGAACATAAATGGTATAGAGTGTTTAAGTGATAATAGACATAAATGGTATGGAGTGTTTTGGTTTATGTGATGGATATAAATGGTATGAAGTGTTTAAATGATAATATATATAAGTGGTACGAAGTTTTTAGGTTAATGTGACGATAGGTTGAATTGTTTGATGGGTAAAAGAGTAGTAGCCGTTAGGTAAGCTTGAAATGGGTTTCAAAGAAAAAAATGGGTGATTTTAGTAAGAGAAAATCCGGCCACTGGTGAAGGAAATTCCAACCAAAAGCTTGTTCCTCCCAACAATAACAACACAACTCAAAACTCCTTCAAGAACAAATCAACTTCATCATCCCAAAATCAACCAACTCTAAAAACTTCTAAACTCCACAAAATTCAACAAACAACTACCATACACATACACAACCTAGAGCTCTGATACCAAATGATCCAAAACCTCCATGAAAACTCAACAAACAACCAAGAACTCACATGCATAGATTCGGCCAAACAATACCCTTCACAACTTTCATGCACGATTTCACCAAACAAGGGGATTTCAACTCCAAATCATATAAAAATACAGCACAAGACACACCAACCAAATTTGGACAAGGCTAAAAACAATCACAAGGATTTCGGCCAAGGTAGAAAAAGAACATAAAACAACTTACTTGAAAGTAAAAGATAGAGGCAAGAAAGGCCCTTCAAGCATAAAAGATTTCTCCACAAACTTGAAGTTGAATCACCACCAAATCCCTTGTCAAGACTTGGATAAAGATTTCAAAACAAAAGGAAAATCATTCCTCTCAAGTGTTTAATTTTCATTTCATAGTTCAACCTTAGAAAATGAGAGAGAGTTTGTTTATATAGTGGCATTATAAAGAAATTAACTAGATTAAGTAAAGTAAACATGTCACCTAAGATGATTAACTAAAACATAATAAAAGTAAACATGCCACCTAGGATGACTAACTAAAACATAACAAAAGTAATTAAATCCTACTAATAAGAGTACATGAGTTTGGACTTTGGAATTCATTGAAGTGAGCCCAAAATGAAATAGCATGAGAATGTTCTTTGGGTTTGGATAATGGGTTGTTGTGGACATCTTGAATACTTGGGCCTTTTCTTTATTGGACTTGGACTTCGCTTAATGAATTAGTGCTTGAACGGGGTTAGGCCGAGACGTGTCCTTTTCCTTGCACAATTTGGGCTAATGCTTCTCCTTAAGCTTGGGTTGGATCTGAATTGTCTTCTTGCACAAATTGGTTTGGTTCCTTTCCTTGGGCTTGGACCGAGTTACTATCCTTAGGATTCACATGCCATGTACCAAGTGTTTTAGGACTTAGAATGGCTTCTTTTGATTCAACCGAATTTACAAGTGTGTTATGACTTGCAATTCCTTTTTCACTCAAGTTTGCAAGTGTTTTAGGACTTGTAAACGGATCATCAAGCTTGTGGTTTATAGATGCAAATGTTGGTGATTATGTCAAATTTTAAGCTTTGATTGTTTGCCATTAGAAAATTTAACCGAGTATCTGTTTGAATTGGAGGGACAGAAAAGAAAGGTTAGCTGAGCGAAAGTTAATTCAACCTAGAAGCTCTGATACCATATCAGAATTAAGAGGGCAAGAGAGGCAATTTGAAGAGAACCGGAGTATACCCAAGAGATGATTATGTCTGAAAGATATCTTTAAGAGAGCAAGAGAGGTAATTGAAAAAAGTTGGATTATGCCTGAGAGATATCTTTGAGAGGGCAAGAATTATACTCAATTGAATTGAATTGTTTATATTGAATTATTTTGAATTGTCAATACATCACATATTTATATAAAAATTTAGTTATACAATAAGAAAACAAAATAATATAATTAACTCAATCAAGGAATTGATTGATTGAGTGATTTTGGGTGATTGACATAATCTTAGTGATTAGTAACATTCATATTTCAAATGAAACATTGGGTTTGTGGGATTAAAAATAGCATTCTTCATCATTGCGTCTTTCTAAATTTAAAACGATGCTTAGACAATGGATTTAGTAGTTTTGGCTCTGTTTGGTTCACAATTTTGTGTTTTTGGAAAAAGTTTTTTAAAAAAAGTTAAAGAAAAAGTTGAATTGGGCGGGTATTACGATGTAGGATTTACAAATTATTAAATACCCCCTATGTTTGTTTTTTTACAAAACACCCCTTATAATAAAATATTAAAAGTTAACAAAAACACCCCAATCCACCCTCAAATACGGACAGCCGACCACCACCGCCGGAGGGTGGCCGGAGTCGCCGTAACAAAAACATTAAAAATATTTAGGGGTATTTAATTGAATTAACAAATTTAGGGGGTTTAAAAAACATTGAATAAAGTTGAATAATATTGTGAGTTTTTGAGTATTTGACTGTTTAACTTTTTTGGGAATACTAAAAATAGTATTCCCAAAATCCAACCAAACGAAGCCTTTAATTTTTAAAATTTGTTCTTTTAAATGCAACATTGAAAATATATTTGTCTTTATTTTTTGAGAATTTGTAGCTATATGTCAATGTACGTTAATTATGTGAGGTTTAAACCCGAAATTTGAGAGAAAATGGGTTTGGAATTCAATTCTCTTTCTCATCTTTTTGCTAGGTTTGTCCTTGTCTATGTTTATCTCCTTGTTCTCCGTTTCCATGTATGGCTTCTAATTTGGGGCTTGGACACCTAGTTAAACAAATTTTGGGCCTGGGTTAGTATGCTAACCAATAATTATAATGGGCTTAGACCAAGCCTCAGCCCGCACCCTTTTATCCCCATCTATAGGACTGTAAACGAGCCGAGCCGGCTCGCGAGCCGGCTCGGCTCGGCTCGATAAAAGCTCGTTTAGAGCTCGGCTCGATAAGGCTCGGTTCGACTCGACTCGAACTCGGTTCGTTTACCGAGTCGAGTTCGAACACAGTAAAGCTCGGCTCGTGGGCTCGCGAGCTTGGCTTGGCTCGTGGGCTCGCGAGCTTGGCTTGGCTCGTGGGCTCGCGAGCCTGGCTCGGCTCAGCTCGATTAAGCACTGTACACTTAATAGGGTATTTTGGTGATTTTTTAAACTATTAGGTATTAAACTGATATTTTTCAGTGAAAAAAGTTTTAAAAAATGACAGTTTCCCCCCCTAAAGTGCAAATTTGAAATAACATGATACACCAAAACAGAGTGTCAATTACTCAATTTCAGTTTCCCATCCCAGTTGCCCTAAATCCCAAATCGCAATCAAAGACCCCTAAATCTCAAATCGCGAACTAGACACTCTAAAATCGATAATCTCCTAGGAATGTTATTTGTATATATTCAGAACTGTTTTTTGATTTTGTAAGGTAATAGACATTTTGTAATGTTCAAAACTATCATGATTAATTCAACATTGGATGTAAATATGAAATGCTGTACGCAAGCAGATTGCTATAAAAAAGGGGAACTTGGCTCGATCAAACCCGGATAAATGGTGGTTTGATCGAGCCTGGCGAGCCTCAAAATTGAGACTCGAGCTCGAGCTCGGTCAAGCTCGACAAGTCTCGCGAGCTCGATATCGAGCCGGCTCGCGAGCCGGCTCGAGCTCGAGCTCGAGTCTCAATTTTGAGGCTCGCCAGGCTCGAGCTCGAGCTCGACACTGTTGTAAATGAGCCGAGCTCGATAAGCCAAAAGCTCAACTCGGCTCGGCTCGTTTACACCCCTACCCATCTACAGCACAATTTTGTTTCCTTTACAATAAACAAAAATAAAGAAATAAAGAGTGTATATAGGACTTTAAGTCTAGAAGTTACTGTCACCACTTTTTTCAACTGTTTAAGTTAACTGATGGACTGTATAGTTGATATTTCCATTTTTCAAGAAGTATGTTTTATAGAAAAATAAAACTTCAAATTTATACAGTCGCCGAAACAGCGTACAATCGATCAGATCTGACTGGTCTTGTACCAATCTGGCCGTAAATGTGGCCAAAAAATCAATGTACATAATGGCAACAAATATCAGAGAATAATGTTGTTTTGCACTCCAAAACTCATTTGTTATATATTATTCAAACTAATACTTCACCAAAGGAAGGAGAAGGCAATTTATGACATTGAACCGCAAAAAATTGGATTTAAATACTGAGAGAAATAAATGGTATACCTAGATTTAGCCGTAAAAGTCTTATTTTGTTGTAAATTGTTCATTGAAATTGACTTATGGGTTTCTTTTTTTTTTCTTTTTTGTTAACAAATTTCTGGTTTTGTTAAATTACAACTGACTTTCAGTTATCAAAGGAAACAAAATAGATAATAATCAATTAATTGTTTGTTATATATAGATATAAGAACTTAAATATATTACCTATTATTAATGGATTATTATCTGTGTTTTCCTTTTATAACTAAAAATCAGTTGTATTTTAACAAGACCATAATTTTTTTTCACATGAGACAATTTCAAAAAACAATTTACGACTAAATAAGACTTTCACAGCTAAATCTTGGTATATCAATTATTTCTATCTCAGTATTTAAATCCAACCTTTTGCAAATTTAAAGTACAATTATTTCGATTAATGCTTTGATTAGTCTCCCTGTGCAGTGAATGACTTTCAGGCTTTGAAGAAAATGAGTTTTGGACTGAAAAACAACCTTAGTCTCTTGCTCTTGTCATTATGTACAAGCCTTTTCGCAGGTTTGTCTCTTTAACAAGAACTAGAACTCCAGTTTTGTTTTCTCTAACCTTGTTGTGATCAATATTTTATCTCGTTAGTATCTATTAATACATGGATTGATCTCTAAATTCTTGGTGTCATTTAACATGGATTCTTTTGAAAATCATCATGATTAGGCTGTCTGTCGACAATTATTATCTTTGCTTTGGTTGCAGGATTTGAAGCTAGTGTTTTATATGATTACACAGCTAGCATTGAGGTACGCTTTCCAATAATTTAATTGTCCATAATTTTATAAACTGTCAATCCTAGAATTCTAAGGTGGAAAACCATCCTCGCCACCTACATTTTACTTCAATAACTTGACTGTCACTGTTCTTTTAAGGGTTGACCATTGAATTAATGGCTTATTTTTCCTACTTTTGCCATCCAATCCCAGTGCCTAGAAAATCCCCATAAACCTCAATATGATGGAGGGATCATCACAAACCCGGATTTGAATCTTGGACTGGAAGGATGGTCAATATTTGGAAACGCAAAAATGGAACATAGACAATTAGGAGGCAACAAATTTCTGGTGTGCCATAGCAGAAATCAACCACATGATAGTATCTCACAAAAGCTTTACCTGCAGAAGGACATGCACTACACTTTCTCAGGTATTTATTAGTAACTATTTCTTATGCATGAACTAATCCTTAATTATTAATTACCAAACTAAAATACCTCTAGTAAAATAACCTAACCGTCGCTTTTTAATTGTTCGTATTTTTGTGGGTATTTTTAACTTACTATTGTGTAAACGATAATTAATGCAGCCTGGTTCCAAGTGAGTGAAGGAGAAGTTCCAGTAAGAGCATTTATCAAAACAAGTAGTGGCTCCAAATTTGTTGGTGCTGTTGTAGCTGAGTCCAAGTGTTGGTCCATGCTTAAGGGTGGCTTCACAGCGGATGAGTCAACGCCAGCTGAGCTTTCCTTTGAGGTTTTTACTTTTTTTAATCAAAACTCTATTGAATGCTCAACAAATATTTCACCTCACATTCTCTTTTACTTTTTTTCTTCTATTTTCTCTTCAAGCACTAGACGTTTAATCCCTTCTCTAATTCCTATCAGATTTTAAGAAAATAATTATATTTATAAGTTGATAACACTAGCCATAAATTATTATAATTTTTACAAAAAAAAAAAGTATTACGAGTAAAATTTATATCTACCATGTAAACTTCCGATACAATTTTAAACATTTTAAGTTTGTTCAATTAATCTTTAATCTGTATGACTTCTGCAGAGCAATCACACATCAATTGAAATATGGGTTGATAGTGTCTCATTACAACCATTCACCCGAGAAGAGTGGAACTCCCATCAAGATCAAAGCATTGAGAAGGTAAATTGCCTTAGTATCTTTCCTTTTCCTTTTAACCTGAAAACTATGATGTGATAACTATATGTATAAGACTAGAAGCAGAACTTTCATACAATTGATATGGTATAAATTTTTATCCTTTAAATTACCTTAAATATATATTTCATCTTTTCAAAGATCTTCTGGGATGAATTTTCTCAATGAATTAGCTGGAGCGGGAACCCTCTAATTACATCTATAATAATTTAACATTTGGCAGAAACATAAGAGAAGAGTAATGCTTCAGGCAGTGGATTCACGAGGAAATCCTTTGACTAATGCAAAACTTTCCATTGAGCAAAAGGTTTCGTCAAGAATGCCGATTGGATGTGCTACAAACAAGAACATACTCAACAACAAGAAGTATCAAGACTGGTTTACTTCAAGATTCGGTTTAACAACGTTTGAAAATGAAATGAAGTGGTATAGCACTGAACCTTCCCAAGGAAAGGAGGACTATTCAGTAGCTGACACCATGCTTCAATTCATGAAAAAAAACCGTATTGCAGTTCGTGGTCACAACATCTTTTGGGATGATCCCAAATATCAACCCGGTTGGCTCTATTCACTCTCATCATCAGCACTTCGTTTAGCTGCTGAGAAAAGGGCAAAATCCATAGTTACAAGATATAAAGGCCAACTTATTGCTTGGGACGTTATTAACGAAAACTTGCATTTTTCTTTCTTTGAAAACAAGATGGGAGCAGATGCATCCATAATGGCTTTCAAGTATGCTAATCAATATGATCCATCAACTTTAATGTTTATGAATGATTATAATACAATCGAGGAGATGGGAGATCAGGTATCATCTCCTGCTAATTACCTTAAAAAGCTAAGACAGATCCAAAGTTCTCTCAGTAAAGGTGCACGTGTGGCTATTGGACTGGAGTCTCATTTTAGGGTGCCAAACATCCCTTACATGAGAGCTTCTATTGATAAGCTTGCTGCTGCAGGAGTTCCAATTTGGCTTACAGAAGTGGATGTTGAAAAAGGCCCCAATCAGGTAAAAACTTAATTACTTAACACTTCATAATTGCATTAAACAACTAACATTTATCATCGTCCCCAAAACCCAAACACAAACAAAAAGAAGAAAGTAGAAATTAAAATAAAATTGTGATTAGACATTATGCTGACATGTTCTTATATTTCTTGGATGACTTATATGGGCAGGCATTGTTCCTAGAGCAAGTATTAAGGGAAGGGCATAGTCACCCTAAAGTCGGTGGAATAGTGATATGGGGTGCATGGTCACCTCAAGGTTGTTACCGTATGTGTTTAACTGATAATAATTTTAACAATTTACCTACCGGGAATGTTGTAGACAAACTATTGAATGAATGGGGCAGAAGAAAGCTTCAGGCTACAACAGATGATAATGGCTTCTTTGAGGCCTCACTTTCCCATGGAGATTACGAAGTGAAGGTAAATCACCCGATTATAAAAAATCCTTCCTTGGTTCACACCTTCAGTATCGTGCCCTCAAGAAACTCTTCAACGGTTCTTCTTCGAGATTCTCCATGAAATTACGTTGTTTTTCTTTGATTTGACATTAATATTATTGTACTTTTGTAATAATTGAAGAATTATAAGCTTTATCTCTCATAAGATTTTAAAAGTTGAATAATACTTTTAACGTACTAACGGATTTTATTAATCAGTGTATTAACATTTATTAAAATCACACATAATATCCGTATTATAAATATGGTATTCGTACTATACTTTAAGTTAGTACACTGATTAATAAAATTCGTTAGTGCGTATGACATTACCCTTGAAAGTTTTATGCTATATGCTTCTTTGGTTTCTTTATAATTGAAACTCTTTCCAAAATAAATGACGATGCCAACTCAACCCTCTCTCTCTTGCTCGACATTTGCCCCTGTTTTTTCTCTTCCACTGTTTCTCTAACCCACATCTTCTTTCTCTCTTTCTATACTCTGCCCCTTATCTCCTCTCTCCACTTTTTCTATTGCCCAAATCTCTTCTTTCTCTATCTCTTCCCTTCATCTCCTCTCTTTCACGAACATAATAAAAAAAATGGGAGTAAGTCAGTAGAGAGAGAAAATGACAATATATACATATTAAATTATTTAAGTATTTCACACATGTGTATGTAGCGGGAAAGACAAAATTTTCCCACCTGCAATATCAGAGGAAGAAGTCAGTAAGAGGAGAGATAAAATTGATTTATTAAAAAGTATGCAAAGCCTTAGAACGCAATTATAAAGAAACGGAAGGAATAACTTTGTATATCTATGTATATAAGATTTATTTTATTATTTATTCATAGATCCTAAATCCTAATATTTCATTTCACTCAAATAAAATAAATTCAAGAAAAAATTTCCAAAAGAGACTTTCAATAATTATTCTCTCGTTGTTTGTAGATTTATAATGGGGCGAACGACAAGTTCCCACCCAAGGTTTGGCCTAATAACAAGTTCCCACCTAAAAAGTTTTAAAACGACAGTTTCACACCCATCCATCCAATTTTTGTGTTAATTCCAACTGTAGAAGGATATAATAGTAAATTCAGTTTATTTTAATTTTTTTAGAAAACCTGCCACCGGCCACCACCTGCCGTTGGCCACTATCTCGTTCTCTTCCATAACCTCTCCGTAACCACCACAAGCAACTCTACCATTTCAGGGACATAGGTCTTCAGAGCATCAAAAGTGTACCCCATCTGCTCCCAAGACGCAAAGGCTGATCTGTTACCTCCAATAGCCTCCACTTCCATCACAATGCGCAACTGGATACGATTTTTAGTGCTCTTGAATGCCATTTTCTCCAGCAAGTGGGAGGCCTAACATGATATTGGTGTCTCATGAACAAAACCACAATCAAGATATATCCCTATGGAGGCTGCTAGGACTTAATTAGACAAATAACACTCATTAAAATAACAAACAACCAAACAAAAACAAGACAGTACTAATCACTTCCAAATGGCAATTAGGAGTTGAATAAAACAAAGCATCAAAACGTTGCTGCAACCCACACATACAGCTGATGTTGCCGAGGCAATTCTGATTTTATTGTTAAGAGTTGTAACCTTAACCTTTCCTGGTTCAACATAATCAGGCAGTACAGGTGGAAGGGAAACACCTTCAAGTACTGCGTCCAAATATAAGAAAAAGAAGGAAAGATAAGAAGAGAAGAAAAGGAAAGGAAGAGAGAAAAAAAAGGAAGAAAAGAAAAGAGAAATGGAAGAGAGAAAGCGGCCTGGTGCAATTGAGAGAGGAAAGAGAAGAAGAGAAGAAAAGAAAAAGAAAGAAGGAAAGAGGAGGAGAAAAAAAATTATGGTTTGTTTCTCACGTTTATATACGGGAATAAAATGACATAATTATCCTTTAATTACTGTTTAAAATTATTATTCTGTCCTTTCTACAGTTGAAAATTATCGGACAAATTGGATGGATGAGTGGGAAACTGTCATTTTGAAACTATTCGAGTGGGAAACTGTCATTTTGAAACTATTCGAGTGGGAACTTGTCATTAAGCCAAACCTTAGGTGAGAACTTGTCACTAACCCATTTATAATGTGTTAGATTACGAGTCTTTTTCTAATGAGATGTTAACTTCTAATAGGATGAATCTTTGTTTCTTTTTCTTATGATTCTTTTTCACCTGGGATTAGGTTGACTTATTATCTTATTTACATTAGATTTTTTATTCTTTATGTATACACATTTATTTAGAAATCATATTCCTTGAAGATTTTTGGTTCCTAAAGTCTTTGAATTAAAGTATCATAAATAGGTGATGAATTAGAAGAGAGATCTTTATTATTGTTATTTGTCTTTTATTCTAGTGAAATTAATATTTCTATAATGTTTAGAATTAAAGTTTTTATTAGTTATTGTTTCTTCTTTGAGTGTTCTAGTTAAAACCTATTGGTTGTGTGTTTGACCAAACATTCCGCAACATGATGACCCAAATTTGCCAATAATGGAGAAGTAATTAAAATGGAACTTGACCTCACCTAATTGGTGAGAGCATTGGATCGTTGATTTCCACGGCTTATAGTAGTTTGTATGGTAAATGGACAAGCAATTTTAGACCGTTCAATTCTCTTTCTCATCTTTTTGCTAGGTTTGTCCTTTGTCTATATTTAATCTCCTTATTATCATACCTTTTCTCCCTTTCCATGTATGGCTTCAAATTTGGGGCTTGGAGACATAGTTAAACTAACTTTGGGCCTGGGTTTGTATGCTAACAAATAATTATAATGGGCTTAGACCAAGCCCCTTCAATTAATACTCGGGCTATTTTTGCTCACTCCGCACCCTTATTTTTTTGCAATAATATTATATTTACAAAAAAATCTTACAAAAATTTGCATACAAAGTAAGGTGGCAAAAAATAGATGGAAGAGTGAAACAAAAAGTCAAACTCATTAAATTCACTCTTCCATTCATTTTTTTGTCACATCACTTTGTATGGAGATCTTTATAAAATTTCTTTGTAAGTATAGCATTACTCTTTTTTTTGGGGGGGGAGAGGGGTAGGTACACCCGACACCCTTTTGATCCCCATTTACAGCATGATTTTGCTTCCTTTGTTATAAACAAAAATAAAGAAATAAAGAGTTATGAGATTTTAAGCCTCAGAATTTACTGTGACCACTTTTTCAATTATTTAAGTTAATTGATGGACTTCCATAGGGTGAGAGGTTTCGATACCCCCTGGAATTGCTAAGAACCAGAACCAGTCAGTTCCTAACTAAAGGAACCCGAATTGGAACCGACTAGTTCCGGTTTCGGTTCCTTTCCCAAGTATCCTATAAAATTTCAATCACCCCCTATTAATTTAAAAATGACAAATACACCTTAAAAAATTATAATACACCTCTGGTAGNTACACCGTACACCCCGCACCCTTTTGATCCCCATTTACAGCACAATTTTGCTTCCTTTGTCATAAACAAAAATAAAGAAATAAAGAGTTATGGGATTTTAAGCCTCAGAATTAACTGTCACCACTTTTTCAATTGTTTAAGTTAACTGATGGTGGACTCCCATAGGGTGAGCGGTTTCGATACCCCTTAGAATTGCTAAGAACTAGAACCGGTCGGTTCCTAACAAAAGGAATCTGAATTGGAACTAACTAGTTCTGGTTCCGATTTCTTTCCCAAGTATCCTATAAAATTTTTATCACCCCCTATTAATTTAAAAATGACAAATACACCTTAAAAATTTCAATACACCCTAGTAGTTCACAAAATTTACACATACGCCCCTGGTTCAAAAACCAGTTTCCAAACAGGGTACCTGGATGTGGATTCTAGTTCCAATTACTAGTTCAAGCATTGCAGGAACTAGAACTGGAACCAGACCTAGGATTTCTCAATTCTAATTTACTCGAAATCGACGATTCAGATACCCGTAGGTTCTGGGCCTACCTTTTACCCATGCTCAACTTATACTGTATAATTGATATTTTCATTTCAAGAAGTGTGTTTTTTACTAGATTAAAAAAAAAAAAAAACCAAAATTTATTCTTTTCCTTCCCCTTGTTTTTTCCTTTTTTCCTTTCCTTTTCTTCTTCCGGTATCATTGTCGGGCCAAATTGGCCTATAGTAGCATCACCAACTACTATAGGTCTCCAGGCCTCCAGAGGGTGCTGCAAGGTCATATCCTGCTCCTACCTCTAGGGGTGTCGTGAGGTTGGCTTCAGCCTCTAATAGTGCCTCAAGTAATGCCATAAAGCCACTAGAGACCATGTCGCTACTCCCAGTGGCAAGTCAACTTCGATTTGGTTTTTTTGTGGTTTCAGGCCAGCAATTGTTAAAAAATGTAAGTTTTAATAATGGAATGAGAATTGAAATTTTTAATAATTTCAAGAAAAATTTGTTGTTTATGAGAGATTTGAGTACTCTTTTTCTTTTAAGTTACACGAGTGTTCAAAGGTACATGAAATTGATGATTCATCCCATCGTTTATCAGTTATCACATGACCCACACTGTTGTGATTTGTGATGGAAGAAAATTCAAAAATGAATTCAAACTCTTGAATAATTCCGACAAAACACGTGTCAGTTACAATATAATATTATTAATAAGCGGATTATATCTCCTTCTTCGTCTCCTATCTTTCTACTTGAAAGTATCGGCAGCCGCACCACTTTGAGAAAGAATCTGTTTCGAAATGGAAGGAGAAACGAGCAAGTCGAGCATAACAAAAAGCCTTCTAGCCGTGAAGCAGCAATCGGGGAAGTCTTACAGTCAGATAGCAGAAGAAACAGGGCTGACCAACGTCTATGTGGCCCAGCTCTTCAGACGCCAAGCTCAACTCAACCCCGACACATCCTCTAAGCTACAGGCGGCCGTGCCCAACATCCCTGTCGAGCTTCTCCATGAGATGATGAAACCCCCCATGAGGTCCTACGACCCCAACTTGATCCAGGAGCCCGCCGTTTACAGGTTTATAAATATTTATATTCAATTTGACGGAGTTTTATATTCATAATTTATATTTATTTTTAATAAAAATTTCATGAATTTGTGTAGATTAAATGAAGCGGTGATGCATTTTGGAGAGAGTATTAAGGAAATTATCAATGAGGAGTTTGGTGATGGGATGTAAGTTGTGATCAATCTATGGTTTTATTGCGTTTCAGTATTAGAATATGATTGTATTGTTGTTTGTGTAGTGGAAAAATATTGATAAACCTTATTAATTTTGCAATTTTTCTGGGAATATATGCTGCATTTGGTTCTTGGAAATGTGGGGATAGATGTTCAGTCATTTTTGTTTCAGTTGTGGTTGCTTTTTTGCTGATACGAAGTTGAAGTTTATTTAATTTGATGGTTAGTCTTCCTGTTGCAGAGTCAATTTAGCACCGCCATTGAAACGAAACCTTTGTGAGGTTATTGAAACTTAGGCCATTTTTTTTAAGCTTGTCTCTTGAGACTTTCATTAGCACTTAGAAACATGTATTGAGATTACAGATTCGAACTAATTTTCACTTGTCTTCTTTTGTTTTCTTAGAGATTGGAGTGAAAGAGGGAAAATTAACACTTTTCTACACAGTTTAATTCAATAAGTTTTGGAAAATTACTATAGGCTAAGATGAACTATTATGCATTCATGAGCTAAAGTTGGCACCTAGCCAAGACAATTTGAGGTCAGTCATTGAGAAGGTTCCATCTTTTGTGATGAATAATGATTAAATGTGGCAGTGTAGAGTATTGGAGTTCTTGAAGTTTTATTTAAATGTACTCAAAATAACACGCAGTCATTTCTCCAAATTAAACATTGTTGACTTCCGCCTAATTGTTTATCTTTCTTGTTTTCTTTGCTGGGTTAGTATGTTTGTAGACATCTCATTCTGTATTCAGCTTTTTATTTATTGTCTTTCTTATCTTTGTTGGTCAGTATGTCAGCAATAGATTTCTACTGCTCCGTTGACAAAGTTAAGGGTGTGGACGGGAAAGATCGCGTAGTGGTCACATTTGATGGAAAATATTTGCCTTATTCTGAGCAGGTCAGTTTTCTTTAATGCTCTATGGGAGCTTGAATTGAAGCTCGCCTGATTTTTTGTTGCAACTAAATAAAATTGAATGATCTTTAAGGAAAAAAAAAAAAAAAAAGCTCAAATGTAGCTAGCTGTAGTGTCTTGAAGTTCAATTTTCTCATCTTGATTAAATATGGATAGTTTAAACACATGCAGTTATTCAGCTAATGCCAATATCAAACTAAACCTTGCAATTGAGTTATCTTAAGTCATTTCTTAGAAAGTGAAAGCTAGTTGTTGCTTGTGGATTATGAAAGAATATTTGTTTAAATTTCTGGGCTTGTGCCTGTTAGAGGTTAATGACTTAATTGACTGTTTCCCATAAATCAAACCCGAGGTCTGCTGTGGAGGGTGGCCTTGTTGAAACTCATTAGCATTTTCTTTTAAGTTTTTAAATGCGTTGAAGAGAATTGTTGATTTAATGAGTCACTTGTGTCAAGTGTTTTTCACCTCATTAAGGCACTCACTGAGGTTTCAAATATAAGCACCTAATCACTAAGTTGACAATGTTTCTGTTCTATGGCACTTTTTCATTGTCCCTGGACAAAACTTGATGATGTCTTATTGATGGAAGGGCATTCTTTTCATGTGCTTCAAAATTTCTCTTGGGTGGGTGGGGAAGTTTTTAATCTCATCAAAAAATAAGAACAGTGTATCAGCCGCTAGCTTAAATATGTAGGAAATAAATAAGAATAGGATACAGAAAAGTATTCAAAGAAAATAAAATCCTGAGTGCTCTACTCTAACTGCTGAATAACTCTGGTACTATATGTCTATGCATAGAATATTATGTGTCGAATAGTATGCCCATATCATGTCAGTTTGAGTTATAGTTTTCAACTATCATTCTTAACAAACATACTTAAATCTCTGTTGATCTCCTATCAGAAGTCGGAGCACATGGTTTCAAGACTACAACGGCAGTGAAGTTGATGAATACAGAATAATCATGCCGGTGCTTTGTTTGAACAATATGAAGTAATTTTCTCCATTTCTTGAATTGGCGAACGGAACATAGCAAGACAAATCTGTACCATAGCCATTATATAGTTGTTTGTGCACTCATAAATCCTTACAAAGATCTTTTTATGAATCTATGATTTGTAAACAGTTCTTGATGAATCCATGGCGGAGATAACTCCCACTTATGTTATTGTTGTGGACTCATAAATCTTTACAAAGATATGCTTTTATGAATCTGATCTTTTACACACAGTTCTTGATGAATCTATGGATATATCAAAACTGAATGGATTGGTCAGCCATGATTGGATTTGGGACTTGGGAGACCTGGATTTTTATCTAAAAGTTAATTTATTTTTTATTAATTAACATAAGTTATACGACTTTATAATTTTACCTTTTTATAGTCTTAATTTAACATTTAACATATTTAGTATATATGCTATGAGAAAACGTTTCAACGGGGATGTAGGATGAGAAAAAACTATGTATACATAGGTTGATTGTTGACGATATATAGTTCTTTTTGTTGCAAAATAATGGTGGACATCCACGCCTTAACTTTGAGGCAGTGAATGGAGGAGGGGCCGTTGGCTATAAAAAGCCCCCCTCCCCTTCATTTTACTATTACAATGAAGTGAAAAGAAAAGAAAATTTACAACTCCCTTTGGCTTTACTTTCTTAAACATTTTGTCTTCCTTAATCTATTACAGTTATACCACTAAGATTATAACACGATATCAGCACGAAGAGCTTAACAAGTGTAACAGTGCACGCCTACTGAAAATGCGTATTTTCAACCTTACAAATGTTATTTAATCCTTGTTTCTGCCTTTATGGCTGGATTTAATTATTATCATTAAATTCCGCATATTTTTAATCACATATGTGTTCCTTAATCTTTGTTTCCGCCTCTATGGTCGGATTTATTTATTACTATTTAATTCCGCCTTCATGGTCAGATTTATTTATTATTATTGAATTCCACATCCATGGTTGGATTTATTTATTACTGTTAAATTCCACCTTTATAGTCGGATCTATTTATTATTGTTAAATTTCTCCTCTATGATCGGATCTACTCATTATTGTTAAATTCTACCTCTATGGCTGGATCTATTTATTATTGTTGAAACTGCCTTCATGGTCGGATCTATTTATTCTTGTCAAATACAACCTTTACAGTTAGATTTGTTTTATTATATTTTCGATAACCAATGTTAGCAATTATGCCTCCATATTATATTTGATAAATGAACTTGAAGTTCCATAAATAATATCGTTTTAGAACTTGAAGTTCTATAATTACAAACATGAAGTTTGTACTTACTAATGTAATTTTTTTTTTTTAAAGAATGGACTTTGAAACTGAGACATCGATATCCAGTAATAGTGGAGACATTTGTATAGTAGATAGTGTAACAACCCACACCATCCTTTGGGATAAAAAATATTTCTCAGGTTTAACCTTTACTAAGGCTAAAATAAATACCACATCAGGATCTGCAAACATAATTGAGGGCTTCGGAAGAGCAACACTCATGTTACCAAGC
Source organism: Pistacia vera (assembly GCF_008641045.1). Lineage (NCBI taxonomy): Eukaryota > Viridiplantae > Streptophyta > Magnoliopsida > Sapindales > Anacardiaceae > Pistacia > Pistacia vera. The sequence continues at coordinate 878,077 of NW_022196388.1, forward strand.
GGAGTTAAATTAAGTATCTGTGATGCTTTATATTCTAGCAAATCCAGAAGAAATTTGCTTAGTTTCAAAAATATACGACTCAATGGATACCACATTGAAACTCTAAGTGAAAAGGATAGAGAGTTTCTATGCATCACTGCTAATATTTCATGCCAAAAGCATGTGCTAGAGAAACTCCCTGCTTTCTCATCAGGGTTATATCATACATTCTTGAAGAATGTTGAACTCTATGCAGTTATGAACTAGAAGTCCACTGATCCTAAACTTTTTAAAATTTGGCATGACTGTCTTAGTCACCCAAGATCTACTATGATGTGTAGGATCATAAAAAACTCACATGAGCACCCATTAAAGAACTTGAGATTCTATCACCTAATAAGAGTGCTTGTATTGCTTGCTCACAAGGCAAATTAGCACTTAAGCCATCCATCACTAAAGCTGGTGTAGAATCCCCATCATTTTTACAAAGAATTCAAGGGAACATATGTAGACCTATTCATCAACCAAGTAGACCTTTTCGCTTCTTTATGGTACTGATTGACGCATTGGCATGATGGTCACATGTTTGTCTACTATCCACCCGTAATGTTGCCTTTGCTAGATTGCTAGCACACTTTCCAGATTACCCAATTAAAGCAGTCTGTTTGGACAATGCTAATGAGTTTACCTCAAAGACATTTGATGATTATTGTACAACAGTGGGAATTGATGTTGAACACCCAGTACCACATGTACATACCCAAAATGGTATGGCAGAATCATTTATAAAGCATATCCAATTAATTGCAAAAACTTTGCTATTACGTATATAATTACTGACTTCTGCATGGGCTCATGTTGTTTTACATGTCGCGGCGTTAATTAGCCTAAGATCCACTACATATCATCAATACTCTCCAATACAGCTTGTATTTGGGTATCAGTCTAATATATTCCATTTAAGAACTTTTGGTTGTGTTGTGCAAGTTCCAATTGAACCCCCTCAATGCCCCAAAATAGGACCCCAACATCGTTTGGGAATATATGTTGGCTATGACTCACCATCTATCATCAGATATCTTAAGCCCCTGATGGGCGACTTGTTTAACACATGTTTTGCGGATTGCCATTTTGATAAGACAACACTCCCATCTTTAAGGAAAAGGGTAAAGCCTCTTGAAGTAAGGCCTAAACTTTCCTGCAAAGTGAATTCTATGTCTCATTTAGATCCTTACACATCTCAATTTGAAATTGAAGTGCAAAGAATAACACATTTGCAAAATTTTGCCAACCAAATGCCTAATGCATTTATAGATGCAGCAAAGATAACAAGATCATACATTCCTGCTATCAATACAACGGCAAGGATTGATGTTACCATTGAATAATCCATGCGGGCAACGATCAATTCATCTGTTACACGTTGGAAGCGTGGTAGGCCTGTTGGAGCCAAGGATATTATTCCTAGGAAACAAAAGGTACGAAATCAAATAGGTGCCAATATTGACAATACTAGAATAATTGACAATTCCACATTTTCTAAACTAACTTTACAAAAGTTAACAGTCCTTGAAAGGACATAAGCCCCTGAAGAGGAAGAAATCCCTAAAGGAATACAAGAACATAGAAATGAAGAAATTTTTATAAACTATACTCACTCTAGAGAAATGTGGAATCGTGAGACAATTATTGTCCATAACATATTCTCATGCACAGTAGCTACTGAAATTATGAATGATAAGTTTGAGCCACATTTTGTTGATGAATGTCGATAAAGACATGATTTGCCAAAATGGGAAAATGCAATTCAAGTAGAATTAACCTCCCTAGCAAAACGTAATGTATTTGGACTTGTAGTCCAAACGCATGAAAATGTGAAACCTGTAGGATACAAGTGAGTATTCACAAGGAAACGAAATAAGAAAAATGAGATTACTAGGTATAAGGCCAGACTAGTGGCTCAAGGTTTCTTGCAGAAACCTAGAATTGACTTTGATGAGACGTATTCACCAATGATGGATGCTATCACATTTCGATACTTGATTAGTTTATCCGTCTCAAAAGGACTTGATATGCATCTCATGGACGTTGTCATTGCATATTTTTATGGTACACTGGATATTGATATCTATATGAAAATCCCTGAAGGATTCAAAGTGCCAAAAGCAAATGAAAGGAACACAATCAGAACGAATGTGCCATAATCGTCTTAGTGAATATCTGATGAAAGAAGGATACATCAATGATCATGTATGCCCGTGTGTCTTTATAAAAAGGTCGGAATCAAGATTTGCAATTGTGGCAGTATATGTCGATGACATGAACTTAATAGGGACTCTTGAAGAGGTCACAAAAGCTACTAAGTATTTAAAAAGAGAATTTGAAATGAAGGATCTCGAGAAAACAAAATATTGTCTCGGCCTGCAGATCGAGCATTGTTCAAATGGAGTTTTGCTCCATCAATCAAATTATACTAAAAAGATCCTAAGGCGATTTAATATGGATGAATCTCACCCCTTGAGTGCCCCAATGGTTGTTTGGTCTCTTGATCCTAAAAATGATCCATTTTGTCCTAAAGAAGATGATGAAAAGATACTTGGTCCTGAAGTACTGTATCTAAATGCAATAGGTGCGTTATTATATTTGGCACAATGTACAAGATCAGAAATAGCATTTGCAGTGAATCTGTTGGCAAGATTTAGCTCTGCACCTCGCCGACATTGGAATTGGATCAAACATGTCTTTCGTTACCTTGGTGGAACAAAAGATTTGGGATTATTTTATCCAAGGAAATTTGTTAATGATCCTAAATTAGTTGGCTATATAGATACTGGGTACCTTTCTGATCCTCACAAAGCCCGCTTACAAACGGGATATGTTTTCACTCATAATGGTATTACAATATCATGGTGCTCTACAAAAATAAACATTGGTTGCTTCTTCCTCCAACCACTATGAGATTCTTGTGCTTTATGAAGCCAATTGAGAATGCATATGGTTAAGACTTAAGATCTATCATCCATCACATTGAAAGTACATGCACATTGCCACGTACCTCAGATGCTCCCACAATTATAAATGAAAAGAATACAACATGTATTGCTCAAGTTAGGAGAAGATATATTAAAGGAGACAAAACCTAGCATATTTCATCGAAATTCTTTTACACTCACGAACTCCAGCAAAATTGTGAGATTGATGTCAAACAAATACGATCCAATGATAATCTTGCAAATTTATACACTAAGGCTTTATCGACATCAACATTTGAAAAGTTAGTGTATAACATCGATATGCGACGGCTCAATAAGTTACTAAGTTAATGCTACCATTATGAGAAGGAGCATTGATCAAGAGGAACATCGATTAGGGAGAGTTTTTAGACAAGTATATTGTACTATTTATTGTAATAGACATATCTTCACTGTACTCTTTTTTCCTTGATCAGGTTTTGTCCCACTGGGTTTTCCTGACAAGGTTTTTAATGAGGCAATATGAAGCACGTCCAACTTCACGTTACAGTTATATTTCTTTACTTGGTTTTTTTTCCATAGGGCTTTTCTCGAGTAAAATAAATACACTTAAGCCCCCCTTCATTTTACTATTACAATGAAGTGAAAAGAAAATAAAATTTACAGCCCCCCTTCGACTTTACTTTCTTAAACATTTTGTCTTACTTAATATATTATAGTTATACCACTAAGATTATAACCTTTTCTTTTTTCTTTTTTTTTTTTTTTTTTTTTTTTTGGTGGGATAAGCCTATTTTTTTCAACAGATATAGTTAAAATGTTTTGGTTAACACATGTATAGTGAAATAAGAAGAGAATTCAAAAACTATTGAGGTTTTGTTCTTTGGTGAATAAAACATATTACACTCTTAACGTGAGCACTATTGATACAATGATTTATATATGAAGAGAATTATGGAATTCTTAATTCTTATTAAACATGACTAAATACAAAGAATTTATACAGTAATGAATTGTTATTCTAGGAAGTTAATCCCCAAAATCATGAAACAGTTAACTACTAATTTACAGCTAATTGATTATAATTACTCCCTATGATTACTACTAACCCTATAATTATTGCTAAATACAAGAATCCTGGGATTTCAATTAAATCTGAATTTCCCTGAAGCTGGGGAGTAGATATTTTCCATCCCTAGCTTGCTTATAATCCTTTGAAATGCGGAACTTGTCTATCCTTTAGTTAAAACGTTTGCTAATTGACCCTCTGTAGAAATGTAGGGAGTGCAAATTAATCCGCTCTTAAGCTTTTCCTTTATGAAATGTTTGTCAACTTCCACATGTTTAGTTCTATCATGCTGAACTAGGTTATGAGCTATGTTTATTGCAGACTTATTATCACAATAAAGCTTTATTGGGTTCTTCTATTTAATCTTCAAGTCCTCTAAGATAATCTTGAGCCATAACAACTCACAAATACCTTGTGCCATTGAACGAAATTCTGCCTCTGCACTAGATCTTGCTACCACTGGTTTTTTCTTACTCCTCCAGGTTACCAAATTTCCACCAAGAAAGGTACAAAACCCAGATGTTATCTTCAGTCAATAACAAAGCTAGCATAATCAGCTTCTGTGTAGGCTTCTAGTTCCATATTTGTGCTTTTTCTAAAGAGAATCCCTTTTCCTGGACTGCTTTTCAAATATTGCAATATTCGGTATACTGCATGGAGATGGACATCCATAGGGTTTTGCATGAACTGACTTACCACGCTCACCGCATATGCAATGTCAGGCCGTGTGAGTGACAAGTAGATTAACCTCCCAACAAGTCGTTGGTACATGCCTTTGTCAGTTGGTTTTCCTTCCATAGACTCTCATAGTCTATGATTTGGCTCAATAGGCGTGTCTGATGGTCTACAACCAAGTTTACCTGTTTCTTCTAGCAAATCAAGAACATATTTCTGCTGTGAAATAAAGATTCCTTCCTTGGACCAAGCTGCTTCTATTCCTAAGAAATACTTTAACTTCCCAAGATCCTTGATTTCGAATTCTTTTGCTAAATATTTCTGAAGAGCTTCCTTTTCATTTGGATCATTTCCAGTCATTATAATATCATCCATATAAACTATCAACGCAGTGACTCCCCCTGAAGTAGAATGCTTGATAAACAATGTATGATCACCCTAACTCTGTTTGTACTTCATATGTAACATTGCTTTGGTGAATCTTTTGAACCATGCTCGAGGAGATTGTTTGAGCCCATACAATGCCTTTTTCAATCTACACACTCTGTTTTTGCCTAGATTTATGCCAAAGCCAGGCGAAACTTCCATATAAATTTCCTTCTCAAGATCTCCATGTAAAAAGGCATTTTTCACATCAAACTGTTGTAAAGTCCAATCATAATTTGTTGCAAGAGATAACAACACCCTTATTGTATTCATCTTCACCACTGGTGCAAATGTCTCCTGATAATCCACTCCATAGGTTTGTGTATACGCCTTGGCTACTAGTCTTGCTTTATACCTCTCAAAGGATCCATCCGACTTATATTTCACTGTGAAAACCCAATTGCATCCTACCGATCTCTTACTAGTTGGTAATTCCACTAGTTCCCATGTTTTGTTCTTCTCTAAGGCCTCCATTTCTACTCTCACTGCATGCTTCCATTCCTCTTTACCAAGTGCCTTAGATAAGGTTTGTGGGGTGGCTATAGTGTTTAGATGAGTAAGGAAGCTTTTATGTATGGCTGATAATTTTTTAAAAGACATAAACTGGGATAAAGGGTGTTCTGTGCACTTTCTCACACCCTTTCTTGTGGCTATGGGCAGATCCAAATCAAGAACAATAGGTGATAATCTAGTAGAAGGACTTAACTCATTCCCAAGTGATGATTCGGTTTCTTGAACTTGCATAGGATTGATCACGGGCTTTATTCTTCTTGAGTAAACCTGTAACGGCTATGTGAGTGTAGGGTTTGATGGTTCTGTAGAAGGATTAGGAGATGATTCTGTAGAAGGATTAGGAGATGATTCAATAGATGACTCAATAGGCTCGACTTCATAAATGGGTGTAGATATGTGTTCAATTTCAATTTCAAGATTGGGTTCAATTTGCATGGGAGATGTTTTGACTAACATGGATGGTTCTCTAAAAAACAAATCCTTATCTTCCATATATGATGTCTCCCCTTGAAGATAAGGATTAGAAAAATGGTTCAGCAAATGTGACATTAGTAGACACATAAGTTTTTCTAATGGTAGGATTGAAGCATTTGTATCCTTTATGAGTAGGGGAATATCCTATAAAGACACACTTGACAACTCTAGGATCAAGCTTGTTCCAACCATGAGAGTGAACATGAACAAAACAAACATATCCAAAAACTTTAGGGGCTAACTTAGTTGACATATTGAAATCTGGAAAATATTGAGATAACACTTCCATTGGACTTTTAAAGTCAATGACCCAGGACGGGATACGATTTATTAGATGAGCTGCAGTTAAGGGTGTTCAAAAGCGGTTAACCGCTTTTCTAAATCGAATCGGATTTTCTGTTCGGGAAAATTCCCGAACTGAAATCGAACCGGTTTTAGGGAAAATCGGTTTTTCGGTTCCTAAAAACCGATTAACTGTGTTTTTTTTTTTTAAAAAAGGTTAACCGGGTTTCCCTTTTTTTTTTTTATAAAACTTTTTTTTTTTCATTTTGTCCTAAATTAAATTGTAAATATAGGCAATACATATCCAAATAAAAATAAAACATTCATACATATCTATTGACCACTACTAACAATAAATTAAAAATTGATACGAATAAAAGTCCGAAATGAAATAAAAATAAAAGTCCATTATAAAACAATAAAATAAATAAATAAGTCCCAATTGAAAACAACAAAAGAAATTGGGCAAATACAACTCCACAAGTGGAAAGCGGAAACTAAAATTAAGTCAATACGAGTAGATCTCCCAATTTTTGCCCAAATAAAAATTAAATATTAGAAGTTTACAAAAATTAAATCATATTTTTTTTTTCATTGCCTACAATAAAAAAACTATTAAAGAAATCAAGCCTTAATTAAATGCTGCAAAACCTTCAATCATTAAGATGAATATGAGTACTATTTCCCATTGTCAAAGACACAAATTCTACAAAAAATAGGTCATATAAATAATGATTAAATTCAAAATTCAGTCAATAAATCCAATAAAGACAACATAATAACTAATAATTGAAACTAAAGCAAAAACTTTACTTGACTCAAGCTTTGATATCTCTTCCAAGCTCTCCTCAATCATGAATGGTTCACGTTTAGCCCGAATCCAATCTTGTGTACAAATAAGAGCCTCCATCGTCTTAGGAGTGAGGGAGCTACGAAATGGATCTAATACATGACCCCTATTGCTAAACGCTGACTCAGATGCAACAGTTGAAACCGGCATAGCCAACACCTCTTGTGCTATTGAAAAGAGAACTGAATAACTATTTGAATTGACTTTCCACCAACTCAAGATATCAAACATCTTGTCCTTGCGACGCTGCTCACATTCATCCTCTAAATATTTATCCATCTCAGATTTGGTCACCGTAACTTCTTGTCCAGCCATTGCCTCATCGTACATACAATACATTAATTCTTCAAGATCAACATTTACATCTTCCACATTAACCTGACTTGCTTGTTGAGACTGTTGACTAGATTGCCCACTTGGAGAATTACAAATGAGCTTGTATTGGTCAAATAAAAAGTACAAGGTTGTTTGCACTTTTGTCTTCAAAAGTTCAACATTAGCATCATCATAGGATTTACTAATAACCCAATTCACATATCCTAACTTGAATCTAGGATCCAATACCACTGCAATGAATAACATTAAGCTGATGTTATCAATATTTGACTAATATTTATCATGTTTTGCCTTCATTCTCCTAGCCACAGCACTTAAGCCAACATCATTACTTCTACACCATTTTGAAATCTGCATTCCAATGGCAAAGATTTTGCGCATGTATGCATTGCCGATAACAAAAAGTGAGCTCCACACACATAGAGTAGCATCATAAAAAAACTTTCAAAAAAGGTAACACGTAACGGGCATACTCCCAATCACTAGGCATAGGCAAACTTCTTGACTTTTCCCCTCTAGTAAGTTCATCTTTATACTTAATGTCTTGGATTTTTCCAACAACTCAAATGCTTTCTGAAATTTTAAAGCCACATCCAACATTAAGTACGTAGAGTTCCACTTGTTTCTACATCAAGAACCAAAATATTTTTTTGTTCAATCTTTTCTTGCTCTACATACTCCTTAAACCTTTCTAATCTTTCTGGAGAAGACCTCACATATCTCACTGCAGAGAGAATTCTGAAAATGGAGTCCACTATGTCTTTTAATCCCTCTTTTATAGTGAGACTCAATATATGTGCACAACACCTCATGTGCAGAAAGTCACCATTCAAAACACTACCCTTCCAACTTTTTAATCGATTCTGGAGATATTTTATTCCAACATCATTAGAACTTACATTGTCAATGGTAACAGTGAAAACCTTAGAAATACCCCAATCAAGCAAACATCTCTCCATTGCCTTGTCAATCAATAAACCTTTGTGACTAGCAATTGGACAAAAGTTTAAGATCTTTTTGTGTAATTTCCAATCATCATCAATGAAGTGAGCCATCAAACACATATAGTTAAGGTTTTGGCAAGATGTCCATGTATCAGTGGTAAGACTTATTCTCTTACTAAACTGACTAAAAAAGGCCTTCAACTTATTTCTCTCCTCAACATAAATATTAAAACAATCTCTAGCCACAATAATACGAGAGAGAACTTGAAATAGAGGTTGTGCATCCCTCATCATATCGCAGAACCCCTCACACTCTACATGTCTAAAAGGCAACTCATCAACAATGATCATTCTAGCTAGAGACCGTCTAAGCCTATTTGGATTGAATTTCCAAGTTGTAAGTGAAGATTGTGTGGAGGTGGCAGCAATACCACTTGATTGGTCATGTGATTGTTTCTATTGAAAAACTAAAATCCTTTATTTCTTATCCATCACATTCAAATGATACTTTTTACATCGACTTAAGTGATTCCGTAGACAATCAGTACCACTTTTACTTGGACATGCAAGCACATTCCCACAATAATCACATGTTGTTGTCCTATCATTCGTATTCTCACAAGGATTTACAGTAAAGTGATCACACATGTCAGAAGTATTCATTCGAGTATTAGAACTTACACGTTTGGGGACTCGTGGTGGTCATGGATCAGGATCCGTAGAAGGTTGTGAGGCTACCAATGAGTTTGGAGTTAGATTCCTACTAGTTTGTGTCTCAAGACTCTCATCAGTATTAGAATGGTCAACAGCCATGGGATTGGATTTGGACATCTGCAACATCAACACGAAGAAATATGTTTTAGTTTGATACATGAAATAATTCTATAAAAACCACCTAGCAGTGATTTCCACCACAAATTTGGTCTTTTTGGTTGAAAATAAATGAAAAACAATTTTACACCAACAAATCCAATCAAACCTTTTTCCATCTATTTTTCTTAATGTAATATTCATCTCTCTTCTTCCTTTTTTTTTTTTTTTTTTTTTGGCTTGAAACCATAAATTAAGACATGACATGTTACCTAAGGGATAAACTACAGGTGTAGGGGACTCTACATAGTGAAAGGAGCTCTGGAGTCTAGTGATTTAAGGAACCATACACAATCAGCAATGAAAAGCTTCTAGTGCCATAAAACTTTTTGACAATCAATAAATTTTTTTAAAAAGCCTAGATCTCTGATACCTGATCGCTGGAAGAAGACAACGAAGCTGAAAAATGAAAGCTATTGGAAGAAATCACGAACTTGCTCTGATGTGGTGCTGCTTGCTGGAGCTGGAAGAAGACGACGAAGTTGCTGCCTGCTGGAGTTGGAAGAAGACGACGAAGGCACGAAGTTGTCGCATGCCGGAAGAGAAGGACGAAGTTGCTGAAGCTGGAAGAAAGATGACGATATCAGGAATTTGGGAACTAAGAAAATTTTTTTGGGTTGGGATTTTAGATTGAGTGAATTAGGGATTTATTTTAGTTTAGGTTATTATTTATTTATTTAATATAATATATATATTTGAAAAACCAGTTTAGAAAACTGGTTTTCAGTTAACCGTTTCTAATTTTTCCAAAACTGGAAATTCAGTTTTTTGAATTTTTCAAACCATAACCGAACCGGTTTTTTGGTTTAGTTCGGTTTTTGCATTTTTTTGAACACCCCTAGCTACAGTGAGGGCAACTTCTCCCCAAAAAGTTTTTTGAACATTCTTTTGAAACAAAAGAGCACGAACAGAGGCTAACAGATGACCATTTTTTCTTTCGGCAACTCCATTTTTGGGGGTGTGTTCACACTTGAAGATTCATGAATAATTCCCTCTTTTTGAAGATATGGAGATAAAGTTTGATTGAAATAGTCTCTAGCATTATCTGTTCTCAACCTCTTAATTCCAACATTGAATTGACTTTTGACCATTTTATGAAAAATAGGAAAGATGGTGGTCACATCAGATTTTTATTTTAGCAAATACACCCATGAAACTCGAGTGCTATCATCAATGAACGAGACAAACCAATGAGCCCTGGAGATGTTGGGAACTCGAGATGGACCCCAAATATCATTGTGGATTAAGGAAAAATGATTTGTAGTTCTTTTATTACTCGAAGGAAAGGAGACACGTCGATGTTTAGCAAATTCACAACCATCACAGTAAAACTCGTTTACATTAACATTCTTAAACAAGGATGGAAACATAACACGAAGAATACTAAAGGAAGGGTGTCCAAGTCTAAGATGATGAAACCAGATTTAGTCATTATTGGAATTAGTGTTGTTGGACAAGAAAGAGAAAGGTGGTTTATTCCCATCGTTCACTTGGCTGTTGGGTAACTCAAGATAATAAAGACCTTGTCTCACCCTAGCATGTCCAATCATCCTCTTTGTAACTTGGTCTTGAAATGTACAAGAAATAAGAGAAAACAACACACTGCAGTTTAAATCTTTTATAAGTTGATGAATAGACACAAGATTTGTAGATAACTTAGATACATGTAGTACATTTTTAAGAGTTATGGATGGACTTAGAATAATGTCTCCTTGGCCAACAACAGTGGCCAGAGATCCATCAGCGATAGATACTTTTCGGTTGCTATGACAGGGATGGTATGTGAGAAATTTGTGTGAAGAATGGGTCATATGGTTGGTTGCCCCGAAGTCAATAACCCAGGAATTTGAAAAATCTGAACTAGAGGCTTGATAATCCGAGGATTATACTAGTTTATTTAAGCTTTTAGGTTGGATTTTAGATACTTCTTAGTCTATTTTTGCTTGAATTGATACTTAATTCCTTACATTTCGTGTTTCAGGTTAAACTGGAAATTTTGAGCGAATAAAGGCAGATTTGGAGTTTTTGGACTCAGAAGCAAGCGGAGGGCAATTCTGGAATTTCAGAATTCTTCAGGAAACTTCGCCGCGGTGAAGGTTGTTCTTCGCCGCGGCAAAATGGACTAGACACGCACCAGATTTAGCTCCTTTGTCACTGCGGTGAGATTCCTTCTTCGCCGCGGCGAAGTCTGCGTACTCCACTTTTTGTAAAACGCACAATTTCTTTTGTAGGCTAAGTTGTAAGATTTTGGGCGAGGTATAAAAGAAATACTTAGTCTTGGTGTTGAGGGTGTTCGTGGAGTAGGGTTAGAGCATTTTTACATTTTTCTTAGATTCATTTTGAGCGAACTTAGATCAAAAGAGAGTGAAGATTCGGGATTTAATAAGTGGATTTGTCATTTGGGAAGATTTCTTGTCTTTTCTTTTATTTTCATTATGTTGAACTTTGGTATTTTCGTTTATTTTAATTGTTTCATTGATTTAGCCATGAACTAACCTATTTTGGGTTAGGGTTTTGATGTAGTTCGGATTCTAATGCGTTACAAAGTTGATGATTATTAATTTCATATGATTTTGCTTTGATTGTGCGATTATTCGGTATTTATTGTTTGTTTGTGATGAACATGATGAGATTGAGAGATAATTCATGTTAAGCTTATTGGGTAATCACCGTTGTATTATTGGATGCTAGAGATAGATTCAAGAACCGATAAAATCAATATAGAATTCTTATGCTTAATAAACTTAGATTTATTAACTTTCATTTTGTTGGGTGCGGAAGGTTAATAGGGAAGAGTAGGACAACATAGCCTGAGAAGGTATGTTGGACACTTTAGAGAGTTCGATTTACAATCAATGCATGAGAATATGAATTTTAGTTTAATTCTTAAAGTTTAACCCATGGAGTCCGAATGAAGTCAAAACCCTACCCGTTTGTTTGAATTGATTTTATCCCGTTTTTAAACCTTGCTTTCATAGTTTAACTTTATTTTAGTAAATTTTGTTTTTGTTTTAGTTTAAATTGCTCCCTTAAATCCCAAAGAATTCGATTTCTTCAACTTGAAAACGGTAGAGAACTTAGTGCTTAGCAACAATCCTCGTGAGAACAATACTCACTCATCATTATATTACTTGTACGATTAGTATACTTGCTACATATTGCATGTTGTAGGAAACACACAACAAGGCACTTAAAGCATATAAGGAATAAAGTTTACCTAAATTTGCTAAAGAACAGGTACTTGTAGACTTTTCTAATGAATCAAGGAGTGACCTCAGCCTTCCAATGTATTCTTTGTTAAATTCATGTTGCTCTTCACCACTGAAATCATGTGACCTGTCCTTTCTAGATTGAGTCATATTCGCCTGGCTTCGCTGTGTTCCTCCTTTAAGACCTTTATTCCATTGAGAACTTTGTGGTTTTCCATGAAGTTTCCGATATTGCTCTTTGGTATGGCAAGGGTTTTTGCAGTAGTTACACCAGAGGTTATCCTTGTTTGAGGACCGAGACTCTATTCTGCCAATTTCTGAATTTGCAGTATTGTAGGCAAATGTCTTTTTAGTATTAAACTTCAGGTTCTGATCATTGGATTTTCCCAACATTGTTGATCCTTCAACTGGTTGAGAGTAAAGCATAACTCCCCTTCGACTTTCTTCAGCATTGATGATAGAGATGGTCTCATTCAATAAAGGCAAATCTTCTTTTCCTAATACGTGAACTCTCACCTGATCAAACTCAACATTTGAACCAGTGAGGAAATCATAAATTATATCCTTTTCAATGAAATTCTTTAACGCAGCTGCATCATCGCTGCTGTTAGAGTCATGAAAGTGACTCTATTTTGGTGATAAAAATACCCTATGTGTGATTAAATTGAAGTATATTGAGACAATTAAAGAATTTATGAATTTATTCACAAAAATCAAATAATAATATTTTTCTTATGAATTTAACGTGTTTGGAATGATTTTGGAAAGGATATGAGTTGATATTAGGTTGTGGTTTATGGATTAGGGGTGATTTTATCTCATTTATGCTGTTTATGGGGTAAAATGTCATGTTTCAAGGGGCTGATTTTGTCATGTTTCAATCATGCAAGGACCAAATGAAAATTTGCCATATTTTGTATAAAAGTGCAGCGCAAAGACGCAGATTGGGTGGCTGCCACCCACCAAACCTTTCACCTTCTCTGATCAAGCTCCGGTGACGTTTCGTCTCCCTCGTGCACAGCTCATCATCATCACGTTAAAACCACGGCAAACCACCACCGCAAATCACGCGAAACGCCGCGACTCTTCACCTTCCACCACCGCGACTTTTCGCCTTCCAAGCCAGATTTCACTGTTTTCTGACGATGTTTGGGCTCCCTAAAGGTTGATCTCCCTTCCCCATGGCCGGATCTACACATCCTAAGCTTCAGCCGCCGCAAAAACAGCTGGAATCCGTCATCTAGCCACCGCGACTCTTCATCTTCCAGCCAAGATCCTGCTCATTTCTGGTGACCTTTCATCTCTCCAGGACCTGATCTGAACTCCCCATCACTAGAGCTTTCCATCAATATCTTCGGATCCCATTTTCGCCACCATTTTCTGGAAGACTCGTCAGAAAATTAACGCTTTTTAGCGAGTGCAACTCTTCGTATTTCGAGCTGTCCGTTGGTTGTTTTTGCCCTTTCTTTGCATCATATCGATGTCGGTTACCTCCTCTCCACCATGATCAGCTTTGTTTCCACCGTTTCAGCCTTCGTTATCACCACCATGAGCGACTGAGTTCCCGATTGTCTGTTACGGTGTAGGCGAGATCGAGATTGACTCCATTGATCTCCTCATCAGCTCTCGACTAGTTGGATGAGCCCGAATGTTGGACATTTGGTTAAGTTTCTTGTATTCAGATTATATTTGTTTTCGTTTCAGTTTGTTTGCGATGCTTTAATATGATTCTAATGCTCGACGTGTTGAACTGATAATGTCCATTGAGAACATTTATTGATATATAACTTTTCGCATAATTGAATGTCGGTTTGAGATTATTGAATGTTGATTATAACTTTAAATTGCTTCGGTATTGATTGCAATCAAGTTGTAGTAGCGTTTAATATCACTTCTACTAGGAATGCATTTGTTATGTAATTAGTTGATTGGATGATACAGGTTGATAGGTTGTACTTGTTAACGTTGTACCAACTAGTGGTGTTTAAGGGTTTAACGTTTTTCGGTTAGTCGATGATAGTCTTTAACCAATCGATCTGTAACTAAGACAACGGGGAGACATGATAAATTATATCTAGATTGTCGGAAGCCATTTTATTGATTTGCCTAGCCTTGTAGGTTTAGGAAATTGAAGAGCGAGGAGAGGAATTGTGAGAGTTGGTCTTGAGTCAAACCGAACCCATAGCGACAACTCTTTTAATATTGTGTTTTAGTTAGCAATTTATTTAATGTTTTTAACTTCATGCAAGTAATTAGTTTCCTTAGTTTTAATTAATCATTTTGCCAATTTCTCTTTCGTTAACTCAAATATACATTAGGTTGTTAGTCTTGCTCTCTGTGGATTCGACCCTACTTACCGCTAACTACGGTATTTAGGTTTAATTTTGTGATCGTGACGACCGATTCAATAGCTGCATCTCATCTCAATGCACCAATAGTGATCCATCTCTTGCCATAGATTCTTCAAGAGATTGGCATACTCCGTGGCTGAGCGATCTCCCTGTTTGATGCCAGAAATTTTAGTTTTAATCTCATAGATTTAAGCACAATCTCTTACCTTAGAATAAGTTTCTTTTGCCGCTTCCCATATTTCTTTAGACGTTGGCAAAAACATAAACGTATCACTGATTTCTAGCAGTATAGAATTCCATAGCCAAGACATGACCGTGGGGTCCTCTTCATCCCAAGCGTCAAATTTAGGATCTCCCTTCTTGGGTCCAATACTAAGGAGATGACTCAATTTTCCCTTCCTTTTCAGAAAGGTCCGCACCACTTAAGACCACTTCCTATGATTTTTTCCATTCAATCTATAAGCAGATTGAATAGCAGGTAGCTTTCCTATTGTTTGGTTAAGAGTCACTGCCTCAGACTGGGAGGTAGTGGTTTTCTCGGTTGTGGAAGACATATTTTAGCAATGAAGTCTAAACAAAAAAAGAATAAGAAAAATACAGGATACAAGTAGGGCACAAAGGATCTTGGCAATGAAGGCCTGTAGGATGAGATTTCTAATCCCAGAAAAGAGCCTGAAGCTCTGATACCATGAAGAGAATTGTGGAATTCTTAATTCTTATTAAACATGACTAAATACAAAGAATTTATACAGTAATGAATTGTTATTCTAGGAAGTTAATCCCCAAAAATCATGAAACAATTAACTATTAATTTACAGCTAATTGATTATAATTACTCCCTATGATTACTGCTATCCCTATAATTATTGCTAAATACAAGAATCCTGGGATTTCAATTAAATCTGATTTTCCAACAATATATAAAATAAAGAAATTAACAACTCTGCATTATTTACATAAGAACTCTATTGCTAAATGAAATGCACCTGGACTTGAATTTGATATGATGCATTATTTTCGAATGTTCGACAGATCCGATAGTGTTGGTCATTCATGCATGATCTTCTCATCTTGTTGGACTATCTTTTTGGTTTGAATTCATTCACCCCAAGTGTTCTTGATCACTCAAATTTTCTCCACTGATTTTGAGATCATTGTAAGGATTTTCATCTTTATCACTCCAAGATTTCTAGGGCTCCTTATCTCTCCTTTGATCTTCAACGATTTTGTGCCAAGCTGTAAGATATTGCTAATACCCTCCCCAAAATGTGTCGGGGATGAAGGAACAATTTGGTCTAAAAGAAATTAAGAGCTGCTTTGGACATTGGTTTAGTGAAGAGGTCAACAACTTGGTGACCAACATAAATATTTCGGGTGATAAGCTGCTCGAGGGCAACGCGTTCATGCACAAAATGATAATCCAACTCGATATGTTTACTACGAGCATGAAAAACCAAATTAATAGTCATATGTAAAGCACCAAGATTGTCATAGTATAAAATCAGAGGAGTAGACATTGAAACTATGAGATCTCACTAAATGAATGTTAACCACGTTAATTCAGTCACAATATGCTCCAAGCTTGATACTCTGCTTCGATACTAGATCGGGAGACAATTTGTTGTTTCTTTGCACACCAGGAGATGAGATTTTGCCCAAGGAAAGTGCAATAACCTCTGGTGGAGTGTCAAGTAGTAGTACATCCCACCCAATCAGCATCTGAAAATGCACATAGATCAAGTGTAGTATCTGAAGAAAAATGTATTCCCAAGTGAATATTCATTTTACATATTGAAGAAAACGTCTAACCATTTTAAAATGAACTATAGTGGGAGCATGAATAAATTGAGATATATAATTAACATTAAATGTGAGATCTAGACGTGTAAGAGTGAATGTTTCTAAAATAGCTTTGGTCTTCCAAAGTGTGTCCTCATGAGAATATTTCGTTTTTGCTTCTAGAGATGTACTCATAGGCTTACAGTCAACCATGTTTGTTTTCTCAAGTATGGTAAGAGCATAATGGGCTTGAGAAAGATGAAAACCATCAGGTGTTTGAGAAATTTCAATGCTGAGAAAATGATGGACAGACCCTAAGTTTTTCATTGCAAACTCACTACTAAAAAGCTAAATGAAAGAGGCGACAAGCTCATCAATTGATCCTGTAAGAAGCATATCATCCACATAAAGAAGCAAAATTAGTAAAACATGATCAGAATGATAAATAAACACAGATGTATCAGCTAAACTGCAAAAAAATCCATATTGAAGAAGAAAGGAACTAAAGCGATCAAACCAAACACGAGGCACCTCTTTTAGCCCATAGAGAGCTCGTTCGAGTTTACAAACATGAGTTGGATGTTGTGGATCAGACAGTCCCGGTGGTTGTGCCACGTATATTTCTTCAAAAATAACATCATAAAAAAAAACATTTTTGACATCAAGTTGTCGAATTGACCATTGTTGGACAAGAGCCACAAATAAAACCAATCGTATAGTCTCCGGTTTGATGACTAGAGAAAACATTTCAGTGTAGTTGATTCCGTCAGTTTGATGATTCCCTTGTGCAACTAAACAAGCCTTGAGAAGATCCAATGACCCGTCAGGTTTGAGTTTTGACTTGAACACCCAATGTGATTTAATAACATGCATAGATACTGACCGTGGAACAAGTTGCCAAGTTTTATTTTTTTGTACTGCTGCAAGCTCTTCTTCCATAGCAGCTTTCCAGCCGAGATGAGCCAATGTTAATCTTACATTGCGAGGCTCACGAGGAACTGTTGAAGACATGACTGTCATTGCATACTTTGGATTAGGTTTAATGACACCAAGTCAAGAGCAAGTGACCATGGAATGAGAAGGTTGCACAACTTCATTATTCTGTGGGAAACTCATGAGTTGTGAAGATGAGACATTTGATAACGGTAGGTTTTTAAGATCATTGAAAGAAAGCATTGTTGGACTGTTATCTACAAATGGAATGATTGAAGAAGGTGGACTGGAGATAGGAGCCGATTCTGATACATCAGAGTTGTCAGAACTGTCACCATTTAGCATGTCTAAAGTGAAGTATACAACAGAAGGTAAAGGACTTAAGCAAGGTGGCATAGAAGATATTGTACCTGTAGAATAATCAATGTTAGGTTTCAAAAGCCAAGTGTCAAAAATACTAATAGCATGAGATGAATCAGGAGTGAGTGTTGTGGAACAAGAGTTCTTATAAGGAAAAAACAATTCATAAAAAACAACATGTCGAGAAACAAAAAAATTTCTACTGGAAGGAAGAAAACACTTATATCTTTTATATGTATCACTATAGCCAACAAAAATACATGGAATAGATTTAGGATCAAGCTTATGATATCGTGTGTCTCATGTATATGGAAAACATTTAGTACCAAAAACTGTAAATGAATAATACACAAGATGAGTTCCATGTAATAAAAAAAATAGTTTCAAAATTAATCGTCGATGACGGTAACTGATTGATCAGATAAATAGCCATAATAAAAGCTTCTACCTACAGAAATAAGGGAGCACCACAATGAAAAAGCATGGTCATTCCTAATTATCAAATAATTATGTGACGTTGTTCAACTATACCTGTGTACTTAGGAGTATAAGGACGGGATATTTGATGAACTATCCCTGTTGACAAAAAAAGAGATGTCAATCTAGAATTAAGAAACTCACCTCCACCATCTGAATAAAAAATTTTGATTTGTTTGTTGAACTATCTTGCCTAGGGGTGAGCGGTTCTGGGTACCCTGCATTTTTCGAAAAAACCAGAACCGGAACCGCACAATGCACGTTCCCAAAAAAACGGTTCTGGTTCTTAAATTCAAGGAATCGAAACCTGAAATGCAGGTCCAGGTTTCGGTTCCAATTTTGTTCCTTACCCAAAAAATCAATTACCCCTTATTAGTTTAAAAAATGACAAAAATACCTTAAAAGTTTACAAATACACCCCTAACAAATTAAGAAAACCTATATTTAGTAATTTTCAACTTTTGATTACTCATTCATTAGTGTCCAATGTGACTCATAAATCCTCTAATCTCTAGGCAACACTTGAATTCAATCAATTCATCACAATTCACATAAAATTTCTTAATTAAAACCAAAACACAAATAGGTTCAAAGTCGGGTACCCACTTCAGGTTGTTTTCCCAGGTTTCGATTCTAATTCTGGTTTCAATTCTAAAACCTGTAGGAACCAGAATCAGAACCTCACAATGTCAATTCCAATAAAATGGAACCAGATCCTACCCAAACAGTGTCGGTTCTAGGTAGATTCTGATTACGATTCTACCCGCAGGTTTCGGTTCTACTCGCTACCCATGCTCACCCCTAGTCTCGCTCTCACCACATATTTTTCAAAAGCTAAATATGCATAAAAAAAATCAGAGGAATAATCCATGTATATTTAGAAAAATCATCTACTAAACAAGCATAATATTTAAATTTTGCAATAGATAAAACTGGAACAGGATCCCACAAATCACAATGAATTTTATCAAAGACAGCAGTACTTGAATGTGTAGAACAAGAAAACGGTAATTTGCTAAACTTTCCTAATTCACAACTATCACAAAGATGTTTAACTTTGGTAGCTCCTATAACTTCAATTAACCACTTATTTTTTAATAATTGTACCACTAAAGATTGTGGATGTCTTAAACATTGATGCCAAATTTCTGCTGAGCCGAATTTAAAACGATGAGAGAAAGCAATTCTGGTGAGATTGAGAGAACACAGAGATCACCCTTACATCTCTCTTTTATCATCAGTTATCTTGTTTCTAGTTCCTTAACACAAAAATCAACATCAAAAAATTCACAATTGATAGGAAATTGAGTAGATAATTAGCTAACATATAGTAAATTCTTAGTTAAATTTTTGACACTAATAGTACATTTTGAAGAGGTAAAGTAGTTGCATTTTGTTTTATACTTGTATCACCAACTCCAACAATAGGCAATGAAGATTCGTCTCCAATAATCACTGAATCAAATCCCAAATATTTGTGACTATTAGACAACATACCTGACTTACTAGTTATGTGATTAGAAGCTCCAGTGTTAGATGTCCACTATATATCAAAAACAGCATTGTCTAAGGTAAAAGCTACAAGAGCTTGAGGAATCTCCTCATTCTAATGAGACTTTTTGGGTATCCACCAGCAGATCTTGGTAATATGACCCACTTTCCCACAGTATTAGCATTGCTCTTCACAATATAGATTTCTTTCAACATAAGTCATGCAACATTCACCTGGTGGTGGAGGACAACGTTGTTGAGTGGAAAAAGTAGGGTTATCTGAGAAATTTTGATTTTGGTTCCTCAGTTGTTGTGCTTGGAATCTACGTCTAGCGGATGTGAACTGTTGTGAGTTGCCACAATATCCTAAGAAAGGCTGTTGTGTGCGCTGTTGCTGTTGACCATAGAATGCCAAATGAGGAGTGAATTGTGAAGTTGGAACATCTACACAGTTAGAGAACCAATTGCATCACTGATCAAAGTTTTGAAGTTGTGAGACCAGTTCAAAGTATGATGGTCGTGGAGGCTTTAGCTTGGTAGTTGTGAAGGTTTCATACTGAGGGTCGAGACTAGTGAGAAGGCAAAAAACTTTTTCTTTGTCAAGAACAATTTTCCCAATGGTTGCAAGGCTGTCACATAGTCCTTTGAAGGTACGAAGATGTTCCCCAATGGTGTTGTCATCTTCTTTGCGTAGATATGTTACCTATTGACGTAATGCGAATTTGCGTTCTTGCTAGTCTTGAGCATATTGGTCTTTGAGTGCTTCCCATACTGCATGGGCTGTATCTAAGCTGACAACGAGTCCAAGAGTATCTTCTGAGAGTATTCTAATGATCCACCCACAAAGGAGACGATCAGACTTTCTCCAAGCAATGAAGTTATTTATTAGTTTCAGTATAAAATTTTCTGCATTTGTAGTGTCAGTTGGATCAGGTGTGGTGTATTTGGTGGGAGTAGGGTCTTCATTAGTGAGAAGGCCAACCAATTATTGGCTTTCTATAAGAGCCAAGGCTTGTTCACGCCACAAGTGATAATTGTTTCGAGAGGTGGGTCTGATTGTGATGAAGTTGCCAACATTAAGAGATAGTGAAGTCATGGTGGAAGAGAAGAGTGTGTTGTGTTGTGCTGAGTGCTCACAATGGCTCTGATACCAAGAAGAGAATTAAAAAAACTATGTGGTTTTGTTCTTTGTTGAATCAAACATATTACACTCTTAACGTGAGCATTGTTGATACAATGATTTATGTATAAAATAAAGAAATTAACAACCCTGCATTATTTACATAAGAACTCTATTGCTGAACAGAATGCACTTGGACTTGAATTTGATCTGGTGCGTTATTTTCAAATGTCCGACAGATCCAATAGTGCTGGTGATTCATGCATGATCTTCTCATCTTCTTGGACTATCTTTTTGGTTTGAATTTGTTGACCCCAAATCTTCTTGATCACTCAAATTTTCTCCACAGATTTTGAGATCATTGTAAGGATTTTCAACCTTATCACTCCAAGATTTTTGGGACTCCTTATCACTCATTTGATCCTCAACGATTTTGGTGCCAAGCTATAAGATATTGCTAATAAAATAAAGCTCATTCAATCTTGGCAATGTCCAAGTTCAAGTCTCTACCGTGACAGGGTCTTTGATAGAGTTGTGACTCAAACCGGCTTGCGAGTTGCTCGAGATTGGTTCGAGTTGAGTTGGAGCTTGAGCGACTTGAGTTCCGGTTTGAGTCGAGCCCAAGTCACCCATTACTTGGCTGGAGCGGCTCGCAAGCTTATAAGAGCTCAAAAGGGAGGTTTATGCAACTATGAGGGAGGTTTATGTAATTTTTCATTTTCCCAAATGTAAAATCCAAATTCTATCGATTGAACCTTAAATGCAATTCAATTTCAATTCTCAAATCGCGACAGACAAACACTCTCTTGATTCACCGTGACCGCTATGACTCCAATAATAGAGATTCTTAACCGAATTCCCTGACCCGATGACAAATGTACTTTAATTTTTGCGTGCTCTCTTTTATCTTCTCTCGATTCCCGAACTCTACATGTTGTGTATTTGTTGTATATTACTATATTTGTTGTTTATTTGTTGTAAGATTGTTATTTGTTCTTAAAGTAAAAATTGATTGCTGGAAAAAAGATATTTTTATGTTTGAAAAAAGGCCATACCCAACTGCTCACCACCCGTTTGGAAAAAGGCCTTACATGTTCTTAAAGTAATGAGATAAAATTTTTATAATTAATATAAAAATTATGATTTTTTCTATCAAGTTCAAGCTCGAGCCCTATTTTTTCTATCGAGCTCGTGCTATTCCTATTTATGACGAGTCGAGCTCGAGCTTCTGAAAGGTTAACTTGGCTCAGCTCGGTAACACCCCTGCTCTTTGGGGGCGGGATGGCGTAAGGGGTTCAAAATCATTTATCAAACAAACATAATTTGATATGAAACAAAAGTTTATAATAAATGGGGAAGTTCGATTTGCAGTTTAGAGTTTATGGTCAATAAAAATGTACATAAAAGAAATGTTATCTCTTATAATGATTTTTTATTTAAAGGTAAAATTGTCCAAACAATAAAATTCTAGGGGTGGTTAAATAGCAGCCACTAAAATAAAAGGTGTGTCTAAAAATCATTTTCCATAACAAAATTCAAAAGACAAAAATTGAAAGTGTAAAGCAGCCTCAAGTATGTATGTGTTTTGTCGTCTTGGGCAAGCCCAAGCCCAATTCACAGCCCAAACCAAAAGCCTATCACAAAGACCTTAAACAAAAAAAAAAAAAAAAGATAGATACCCTATGTACCTTACGAAAACCCTCATCTTCATTCTTCTCTCCAAAACCCTCGTTTCTATCTCACTCTGTGCAACAAACAATGGCTCAAACCCTAACACGCGCTATCACCGCCCTCTCCACGCGCCACTCCAAAGTCACTTTCTTACTTTCCAAGCGCCTCCACTCCACTGTTACCANGAATAGAAAGCCTCCCCTTTGGCTGAAACTTGAAGTTAAATGGCCTAAGAGGGTAAAGACCTTACTTCCAATAAAAAAATAGTTCATAATTGAAAAATAGCCAGTTTCAAAATTCTTGCATATATAGTCAAATAATGACCACAAAGAATGAAAATGCTCCTCTATACATTAAACCTGTCTAGCACGCAGTTAACAACATTTAACACTTGTTGAACACCATTGTGTGCATAAGACATTGAGTACCATCTAGTGCACTAGATAGTGTTTTCTAGTGTCTAGTGGGCTAAATAGAGTCTCATGGCTAAATAGTGCTCAACAAGAGCAAGATAGTATTAGGTTTTAATTAGAAAACAGCAGTGCTAATTAAAGGGATGCAAAGGAACAAACCCGTGGCTTCGCTAGAAGAAGCACATCACGATGAATACCAGATAACCACCAATGATCTTGATCTTCAAGGTAAGAACCATCACTCCATCTAAAAACTTGAACTGCTAGAACATTATGCTTGTCTGAACTACATGGATAACAGTTGTCCGTAATTTCAAACTCCGCAGGTAGTCTACTATCCTGACTGACCTAGCACAACACAAACAAGTCTGTTAATTCCCATCAAACGTTTATCAGTAACCAAGGGCACCCAGACATATAAACCATAACTTTTTAATACAGTACCCAGCAGTATACCTCAATGATCTCCATATATATCCTTTGGACTCAGCAATTAATTTTTTATATTAAAGCAAATAAGGCTCAACTAGCAAATCTGTGATAGACAACCTTCAGATTGAGTCTTTATACTATAAATTATTTAGATTGTTTTTCCTTTTCTCAACTAGATCTCCAAGTGTGATCATCTCTAAAACATAGTTTTAGTGTGTAATGAAGAAACTGAAGTAGAAAAGTGTATAGGAAACAATTGAACAACTCCAATGTCAACTGCATGAGTAAATGAGATTCATTAAAACGATATATGAACTCTAGCTCAATGATGGTTTAAGAGTTTATATCATACTGTTATTTAAGGTATTAAACGTTATTATAATTTCTGGTGTAAAATGTAAGGTGATTCATTCATCACATACTATCCATTGATTATAGGTTCCGTTAAATTTGTGTGTGTGTGTGTGTTTTTTCTTTTTTTCTTTACTTATAGGAAACAGCATAAATTGCCTAATTGCACCCCAGCTTAGATCACCAAACTTTTCATGAATAGATATTTTATCTACATAAACTACATATACATACTGATGATATTGCTAACATTCACTATGAAGGCAAAACAATGGATCATTGAAAAGAAGAAACCTACCTCCTATTAGTATAATAATTACTATAATTCAAAAAATATTTCCTTGTAAACATGCAATAAGTACCTATATCCAACAGGCACTCCATTGATCCATGTGCAGAATGCCGAGTCAACAGCTTCAAAGTGCAAGAATAGTCTACGACCTGCTTAAATAATAAACTTTCAAAGTTCCACGATTTGTGAAATGTGTGCCACGTACGAATTAGTGGGAGGAGTTTGGGGTGATTGTTTGCACGTGTATGTGTGTGCGCGCGCGTGCATGTGTGTGTCTGTGAGAGAGAGAGAGAGAGAAATGGGAACTATCATATTCATGTAAACACTGGAAATAAACATATTCAAATTTGAATTACCATACAAGCATATCTTCTAAGTATGAAACATACCAAAAAAAAAAAAAAATACTTCAAGAGAAAATTGAATTCTCTTGTAATTTCAAATTGAATCAATTCCCCAAACAAAAAATCCCAAAACTGCCTCTTCTATCAATATTTTCAGATAACCTAAAGAGTCACAAACATCGCATGCCTTAGCTCATGTGAGGAACATTTGGCCAATGTAAATTTGTAGCAAGTCAAACATGTACTTCTTCCTTGTGACAATCAATTTTACCCTTCACAATATAGCCTATGAATATCTCTGTTAAATGTTAGATTCCAACGTTATATTAAAGCATTAAACTTTTTGAAGATTAGAACCTTGGACTAAAACATGTAGACTAAAAAAGACCAGATGTTTTATATCTAAGCACCAAATTCCTCTCCTACTCTTTTCCAATCCATTTCAAAAATCAAAGACCACTAATAAAAAACAAGTTGAGAGACAGAATATGGACTTGCCAATTAGTGCTATCTGCTAAAGACATTTGTCAGGAATGAACTTGTTCAACCTGGTATAACACATAAGTAAAAGTTTAAACAGAATTTTCTGTCAAGAGGGATAATCTAGGATTACAGCCAAGTGTTTTATGGGCATTGTTCCCATGAAAAGTTCAGAGGGCAAGTTGTTCATAGATAGAGCAGTTAAGAGTTCATCTGAGTGTAAACCTTAGATGCAGAAAGGATAAGAACTGCCAAACTTAGATCAAATGTTTAATAATCACTGAAGCACAAAATAAGCAAAAGAACAAATAAACAAGGATCAAGAAGCATTAGAACACATAACAAAAGTCACTACCACATTTAAGTATATAATACCTTGCCATTCTTTAGGAATGTGAAAGTAAGTCCTATAGCAACCAGTAGGATTATCAGCAGAAGTATGAGGAGGATCAAGCGGAAATGGATACACAACATTGGTATAAATTGGGCGATCGAACCCATGCATCTGCCAGTTGGAAGGAACTGCTCCAATTAGGGGAAGAAATAAACTTATGAGAATTCCGGGGAGCATTTCTAAGTACCAGACAAGAAGATAATATAGAAGATGCAATTATAAAACACGACATAATTGCATGTCAGATTTGATTGAAATTGAAAATTAGAAACGGAAAAAGAATAAAATAAAAGGCATTAAATGTTTACCAGGTAATTTGTCCCACTCAGAATCTTGAAATACACTGTCATAAAAATTCATAGGAACACTGGTAGGACTAGGAGCCAAGAAAAATTTCCAATAACCAGACAAAGACTTGACGAAAGGCAAGCCTTGAACCCAAAACCCAGCACAGTCAAGAGCTCCTTGAACAGCTTCGTCATCCCAAACAGCAGTTTTGGATGCAGAAAGATCCACTTTATTGCGTTCATACCAGTATCTAAGAGAACCTATAGATAAACAAAATGTCAAATTTCAAAAAAAAAAAAAAAAAAGGAGATAGACACCAACAAATATCAAGAATAATTGAATTGAATACTGCACACGTATACACCAAATCTGAATTTATTTTCAACCCCATTTACATTTTACAGTTAAGTTTAAAACTTCAAAAGAGATTAGCCAGAAAAGAAATTTTCCAAAAAGGATCAGGTTGCTAGTATTTGTGCAAGAGACGAGTGAATGAAATAAAAAGGTTGAACTTGAGCTGAATACTGCAACATAGACTAATTAAATTTGAGCCCATTTGTCTGATCAGACAGTTTTAACTAAACTCAACCACAACAACGAGCAAAACTTCCAAAAACATCAGGTAGTTATCAAAACAGTACCAATGCTAACAGAATAGAATCACAACCTCAGAAACTACAATTTGGCATACTATGTTCCTGGCCCCCGCGGTACCATTACTGGGAAATGAAACTTGTTAATTTTGTCCAACCTACTAGACAAATTACTCGGGCCAGTAAGGTAAAAGCCACCAAATGTGGTTAATAAAACCTCTAATTCCGGTATCAATACCGGGATTTCTATCAGTAGCAGTCTCCACGAATCGAAATATACTCAGAACGCCATTTGCTAAAACTTAAAAATGATCAAAAAAACAAAAACAAACAAACCAATAGAGATGAGAATGGGAAAGATGGTTGACCTTCAACAGAATCATGGCAACGCAAAGTGACATGAGGATCTCTCTTATTCCACTTGATGAAAGACTGATCTTCCCAAACTTTATATCCATTTGGGCCTTCTAAGGCAAACACAAGTTGCCCCACCAAAGAAGCCATTACTACACAGAAGTAACACTTGTTAGAATAAGCAGATAAGAGAAACGAGAGAGAGTAGTGTTGATCTTGTGAAGTGGATGCTGATTCTTTGACTCAGCAGAAACTATTTTCTAGTCAGGGGACCACGTTTTCAATCATGAGCTTTGTTTTCTTTTTTTATCTTAAAAAGAAAAATGGATAAACCGGGTCAGTTCTTGGATCCATTGGGCTAAAGAAAACCAAAATTTAGACCAATATTCATTTTATTTGGTTAAGCTTTTGATTAATAAAATACAATTGGGCTAAATAATTATTTTATCATGAGCCTTAGGTGGTCCGCCCCTTGAACTAGTCAACGGGCCAATTCCTTGGGTTTTCAGTCTGATCGGTTGGACCAATCGATTCGACCAATGACACTAGCATGTCTAACAATTTTGAAATCCAGCAAACATACTCCTACAAAATTTTAATCAGTCCCTACAGATTTAAAATTTAGCAAACACACCCATGCGATTTGAGTAACAACCCACAAAGCCAACAAGTGACAACGACGACGATAGGTGGCCAATCGGAGTTCAAGATGATGGGGGTTTTGATGCGGAGATAAAGATGGGGTGGTTGGCGTCGGAATCTGCAAGAATTAGGGAGGAAGTTGCCGATTTTCGCGAAGCAAACAGGTGGCGGCGATGACGATCAGCGGCCAATTGGACTTTCGGATGATGGAGATTTTGATGTGGAGATGAAGATGATCATGGTGGTGGTGTCATGTAACGCCCCACTTGAGGTACGTAGTTAAGATTCGCCGTATTGCTTAAACGTTTATTGGTTCAGCTTCAAGTAAGTTTATATGTTGTTATTTTGTTTAGTTGGTCCTTGGTTGAATAGATGTATTGGTTTGGTTTGGCTGAGTGGTTGCCCTGAAAATTATGAAGACTTGGCGAAATTTTGGGGTTACAGGCTTCGCCAAGGCGAAGAATAAGCTTCGCCGCGGCGAAGAGGTGCTGCAGCCCATGGAGTAGCTACTGGAGTGTTTCGCCGCGGCGACAGGTCAACTGAAAAGTTTTATTAAGTTTTAGATATTTTTTCCCTTAAGGGCAATTTGACAATTCTATCCCTAATTAGCGGGAAAAGTAGGGAATAAAATATAAGGAAATTTCATGAAGAATATGTTAGTATGGGGGTGTGATTGTAAGGAATCAAAGGATATGGATGGAATTTCCAAGAAAGAGCAAGGGCAAAATAGGGATGTTTGTGTATAAGTTGAAACTAAAAAGGGTTAAGTGTAGATAACCCTTCATTTCATCCATTTCCACCGCCTCTTCCATTCTCTATTTTCCTCTCAAATTTCCTTCAATCTTCCAAGGATTTCTAAGGACTTTTTGAGTAGTTTTTTTTTTGTAGAAGTTTAATCTAAAGTATCCTAAGGTAAGGATTCTTGCTTTAGATGAGAATTTTCTTATTTTGGCTAGAGTCGTATGTTGTTGTGTTGTTTAAAGTTGTAGAGAGGAGACAAGATTCAAAAGGGAAGGAGAAGTGCTAAAGAAGCCATTTTCCTCACAAGGTAAGTAAATCCAACCCAAGTGAGATTTAAGAACTCCTTTGAATGGAGATTTATGTATGAATGTTTATTCATTATATCAATTGAGATGAGATGGATGCTATTTATGCTTGTTGTTGCATATACTTAAATATGAGAAGTGTTGAGATTGCTTGATGTTGGGTTGAGTTTGATTGAAGTGGAATGAAGTTTTGAGCAAACTTATAGAAGTGTTTTCCTTTGACAGGGAAATTAGAGAGTATAAGGGAGCCTCTCTCCCATTTTGGATAATTAAAGAAAAGAGAAAAGCTATAGTTAAAGTAGAGTTTTATATGCACATGAGTTGTATGATGAAATGCTCAAGAGAAGCATGAGTAAGAGTAGAAAGCCTTAATTTTTGCTACATGGCATAATTGCATCTCATAAGTGCATTAATGAGCATGAGTCATCTATATGCATTCATTATGCATTGATTATGCACTAGAGAAGAGAGAAGAGAGTAGAGAAAGAGTAGAGAAATTGAGTATAAGCTACTTTAAGAGTAAAGAGAAAGAGAGAGAATGAGCACTAGAGATCAAAGAGAAAGTAGTGCTAGACAAGAGAATAGAGTAGGTTGTGCGATGGGGAACCCGTGAGTAATGGGTAGAGTATTCCCGCATGTACGCCGCATTGAGAGAGCGGCACGAGTATGAGAGAGAAGTGGTGTAGCCCATGAGAATGCATGCGGATGAGGGCTATACCCGAGTTTACCCGAGAGAGAGATTATGTACTCACATGGCCAAGGGTTTCGAATCCATGCATAACCGAGTTCGATCGGCTAGAATAAGTAGAAGTCACGGAGAGTGGGAACGAGTCCCAGCCGTGCCTCTGGTAAGATGGGGCCGTGACTTACTAAAGAGAGTTTGTAGAAAAGAGGAACAGAGAGAGAGAGAGAAATTGAAAGAGAAAGCAGAGAGAGTAAACGAGAATGGTAAGGAAAGAATTGAAAAGAAAGAGTTACGGGGATAGATGAGTAGAGGATCTACTTACTGAGCATTGTTTTGTGCTCACCCTGTTGTTTCCTATGTTTTTATAGGATCTAGGTGAGGACACGGTCGGATGGATGTCGGCAAGCGAGGGGAAAAGGCTACACTGTCCACCTTATTGTTCATAGTTTTGTATATGATATGAGTTTTGTACAAAGAATGTATATGTTTAATAAAAGAAAAATTTGAGCCCAACTTTTTTATGCTATTTTACATGTATTTTACTATGCATATTTTATAAGAATATGAGTAGAAAGCAATCATTACATTTCAAATGGGATCGTTGGCATTGGAAGCTGCCAAAATTTGGTGACCCAGTTTAGGCACCGGGCCGGTTGGATCGGTGGTTTGTTACTATTCTACCAGTCCAAATCCGACCCAATCTGGGCCAGTGGCTATTCCCAGGTTTGGGGGGTACTTAGACCAGAGTCAGTGTCGGTTCTGGGTCTGATCGGCCAGTTCAGCTTGGGTTTTAAATCATTGTCTAAAAGTTGAATGTGTTTGTTAGCTATTTTTGTTTGAATTTACAAGTATGATGGATATATTTGTTTTTTATCTTTCAATGTATGATCATAATGTTGAATTGTTTGTTTTTATATGTAGTAAATATCTTAAGTATTTAATAATATTTGTTTACATGTTTTGAACAATTTTAAATTATAAAATTATGGAAATCAAAACAAAACAAATGTTATAAATTAGAGATAACTATATAATTTTAAAAATTATGTTTGATATAATATTAAAAATTTATTTATAGCAAAAAAAATAAAAATAAAAATTAAATAAGACCAAAAACATAAAAAATATAAGGGATTTGTTAGAATTGGAATTATATAAATATAATAGGTGTATTGTTGGCCAAAGAAATTTATTAGTAATTAAGATGTTCTTGTCTTTAGATAAAAGCCAAATATTTTTGGCTTTTTGATTATATTTGTTTATCAAATATAACTCAATAACAAAACAAGCAAAAAATATCTTAATTTATTAAAATTGGCTACATTAAGATTTATGAAGAATAAACAAACAACCCTTAGAGCATGTTTGGTTCAGGGATTGTTGTATTATTGAGAATGTTATATTAATGAAAAGATAGATTACCTTAAAGATTACTAAGAATGTTTAGAGAAATGTGTTTGGTTAGGTTCAAACAAATTGGTGGGTATATTATATTTATATGCTTAGTTGGGAGAAATAAATTAGTAGATACGTTATATAAATTACTAAATTGCCTTCCTTTTTAAATATTAATATAATATTTTTTATTATTATTTTTTAAATCATTCCTTTTAACCCCCTACAATTGAGATTTTGCTAAAACACGTTAACCACATAAAAGTTTAATTTCTAACAAAATCACCCCCACCCATACCAAGCCACTATTGGCCGTCGGGCATCACCACCGTAGGAGATGATAGTGGCCAAAACGATGCACAACCGACTAGATTTGGCAGGTCGTGCACCGATCAAAATAGATCTGGTCGTTTTTTACCAGATCTATGGCCATCTGGCCGTTTTCAACTATCGATCCGACAGGAAATTGCCAGATCAGTGCACGGTCAGCCAGATCTGGCTGATCGTCTGTCGTTCCATCGACGTCAATCGGCAGTGGCCAACGGGCAGCGGTGGTGGCTGGCGGGCGGCAGTAGTCATGGGTGGCCTACAATTTGTTTTAAATACAAAGGCATTAGTGTCTAAAAACTTATGATGCATTTGGTTTATTATTTCATACCCTATTCCCAATCATATTCCCAAAATATTTGTTTGTTTAATTATTTAGGAAATACTATTATTTTTTTAATTACTTTTAGACCCCTTAAGTTTATTAATTTCATTAAATACCCCCAAAAAAAGGTTTAAAAATTAACAAAAATAACCCCACCCACCCATAGTTGCCAAATTTCGGCAAACATCGTCGGTGGTAGCCGAAATCTGTCACAACGGCCTACAAACGATCAAAACTGGCCGATAATTCGCCGATCTGGCCTTTTGCAGCAGTTGACGGCTAGATCTGACCGTTGATCTGACCTTTTCCGACTAGATTCATGGTGGATCTAGCCATAAAAGGCTAGATCGACGCACGTCTAGCCAGATCCGACCGGTCTGCATTGTAACGCCAGATTCTGACCAGATTCCGGCAGTGGTGGCCAGAATCTGGCACTGTGGGTGGGTGGGGGTGTTTTTGTTATTTTACAAAAAATTTATATATTGGGGTGTTTAGTTAAATTAGCAAACCTATGGGGCTTTTTTGTTAATTTTTAAATTTTACCTCGTAATAATCACCCTATTCAACTATCCAATATTATTTCCAAAATCCTATCCAAAATAACAAACCAAACGAACCCTTAATTATTAGGGGTAACATTGTAATGGTAGGTTTATGTAAATTAATTTCAAAATAAGGGTATTATTGTCCAAAAAAATTAATAGTTGAGAGTAAAACTGTAACAAAATTAAGATTACCAAGTAATCTTAAAATACTTAAGAAAATGTCGGTAATCAAATTACCACCTATGTAATAAAAAATAATTACTATTGGTTTTGGAAGATTACTAGAATCTTATATTACTTGACAATCAAACATTATAATATAAATAATATAAGATGACATTATTTCAGTAGTGGGGGATAACCCCTAACCAAACACCCCTTTAGTATGATTCCATATTTAATATAAATATGTTAGGTTTTGACTTATAAGGACGAGTAGATAACATTACCTAATTGCATTTTGAGTAATTGACAAACATCATCTCATGAGATTCACATCTATTATGTGCACCATTTTAATAAAAGGAGAGTTGGTCTCATCATGCGAATCCTGTATACCGACCAAGGAGATGAATTAGGGAGACCTAGTCCAATTATGCACCCAACCAAGTAATTGAATTCGAGTGAGTTAGTCCTCTTGGATTTATGGTAATAAAATATGCAGCGGAAAATTTTCTTATTTAAAAATTAAGAAAGAAAAATATAATCCAAACTCAGGATGCTATATACAATAAATTTAGCTTTATCAATTACCTCTTGTAGATTGAATCAAGCCTAGAGTAACCTTAAAATCACGCCAAAAGAAACTTCAACCAACCAGTCTTTTTTTCTATCCTCAATCCACTAAAAAACCAATTATTATGTGTGTGGGCACACTTTGTATGGTTTGATCTTTTTATGAGACCAGTTTACTCCTTTTCTTACAAGAAATTCCTAGAAAAAAAAAATTCTTGAGTATTTTAGTCACATTCAAATATATCTCAATAAGACTGTATTGATATTGGAGACTTAGAATCTTTTTTCCCCTCAGATACGAAAAAAAGTTTTTTTCCTATTTTAATTAAAGACAAATTCCTCAAAGAAAATATCTAATTAAAATAAACTTATTTAATATCCAAAATAATATGAATTAATATCTCACAACAAGATCCATAATTTAAATACAAATATATTTGAATTAAATATCTCATAACAAGATCCATAATTCAAATATATAAATATATTAAATATATATGTATTTAAAATGCAAAAATCCATTAATATAAATAAGAAAATCAAGTCATAAACCCGATTTTCTCACAAGAAAACTCCGTATCCAATCTACCATTCTAATGTTTTTCATTTAGGGATTTTGAACTAGCAAAGGGATCAGCTAGATGTTGGGGTTCGGCCTTAAGAGTACAATATTTTCTGAAATGTTGTAAACAACTGATATATAAATAAAATTGTTTTATTGTCATCTAATATTTCCTTTTATAATACATGTGAATATGTATATACACCAATGGTCAAAGGTTCCAAACCTACTAGACGAGACAAAACTCTCGTTTATATGAAGCAGTCATATATAGGAGACACGAGATTTTATAGTAACTTGAAATTATGTTCACAACCATGAAACATGAGCTGGGCACTCTGTTTTGATAAGGTTATTGTGTTGTTTGCCTTGGTGGGGGTGAAAATCTCAAATCACTCAAATAGGATTTTAAGGCAGAGACACTTGTGCATACGATATGCATTGAATTGGACCAAGTGAACTTTATAGTTATATGTGACTACCGTAACAGAAAACATAAACTTCACACCTTAGCAACTTTGTCATATGTACCTTAATCTTGAGTGGGTAGTGTAGCTGCAAAAAATCTACCGTCATAAAATAGGGTCTGATCCCGTGAGGTTGAGACTACTGACAATCCACTAGACCTGCACACATGAAAGGGCAAGCGTGAAGCTTCCGAAAAACACCGGGGTGGTGTTTACCGTAGGCACTCCGACGCTCAAGTCAACGAGGCTGAAAGAGATTATTTGATAAGAATTAAGGAGATGAAGAATTACCAGGAGTCTTGTCGGAGGCTAGGACTACGGCGAAGGCGTCGGGTTCTTGGGAGCAAGAATTTTAGGAGCAAATAGATGGTTTTGAATAGTGTAGATTAACTATGGGAGATTGCCTTTTTTAATGAGAGGGCAAGTCTCTGTTTTTATAGTGAACCCAAGAGATTAGAATCCTAGTAGGACATTGAGTCCTCTCTTTTGGGAGATAATCCCTATCAAGAAAGAAATATGATTTCTTGACCTTATCAGATTAAGTTTAATAGTTTAAATAAGATTTGGAATCTTAGTAGGACACTAAGTCTTATTTTGGGAGATAATCCCTATCATGAAAGAGATATGATTTCTTGACCTTATCAGATTAAGTTTAATAGTTTAAATAAGATTTGGAATCTTAGTAGGACACTAAGTCCTATTTTAAGAGATAATCTCTATCATGAAAGAGACATGATTTCTTGACCTTATTAGATCGAGTTTAATAGTTTGAGTAAGATTTGAAATCTTAGTAGAAAATGAAATAGAATGAGATTCTGATTTCCTATTTATAGACTGTTGCAGACTAATGGGCTGAAACCCAGTTTAGCTTAACTTATAGGATAGCACAACTCATAAAGTGGGTGGGTCGCAAGGTGATTTTAAGCGTAAGCCTAATCGGGATTGGGTTGAGGCCTTGGGTCGTGACATGTTTATTTCGTTATTAGGCCTCGTCAAGCCCAAGACATTTTTTGGCCCTAACAGTTAGCCCCCCACTTTCTAAGTTAAAGAGTATTTAGCTTAGAGAGTAGATTTAATCGAATGAGTGCAGACTGAGCGGATTAGTGATAGCAGCTCGTTAGGTCGGATGGATCATTGTGTGGATTGGGTCAATGACTTGTCGATTTGAGGTGCAAGAACCCTTCAACCGGTCTGGTCGACTGAATGTGTAACTTTATGGATTGGGCAAGGCCGATCGAAGGTGTGAATCTGTGGATTG
Source organism: Pistacia vera (assembly GCF_008641045.1). NCBI lineage: Eukaryota > Viridiplantae > Streptophyta > Magnoliopsida > Sapindales > Anacardiaceae > Pistacia > Pistacia vera. The sequence continues at coordinate 912,786 of NW_022196388.1, forward strand.
AGCAAGGTTGATCAGAAGGTGTAAATTCATGGATCGGCAGGGCCGATCCGAAGGTGTAAATCCGTGGATCGGGCATGGTCGATCTGAAGGTGTAGATCCGTGGATCGAGCAGGGTCAATCCGAAGGTGTAGATCCGTGGATCGAGCAGGGTCGATCCGAAGGTGTAAATCCATGGATCGGGCAGGGTCGATCCAAAGGTGTAAATCCGTGGATTAGGCAGGATCGATCCGAATGTGTAAATCCGTGGATCGGACAGGGCCGATCCGAAGGTGTAAATTCATGGATCGGGTAAGACCGATCCGATGGTGTATGCCAAGTAGAGCTTGTATGGAGCTTGCAGTAGAGTCGGCGTGATCAACTTGTAGTTGAAACCTTTGAGGGCTATGTGGCCCAGTCGGCGTGACCGACTTTGTAGTTGAAAACATTCGATTGAAGCTGGAGCAGTGACATGCATGTTTTAAGCAAATAGTCGAATTGAGAGTTAATATGCATGATGTGCATGTGTTATGGATTGAATAAAGAGTGAGCTAAATGGAAAAATGGGCTGCATGTATTTAAGTAATGGGCCGAATAGAGAAAGATTTAACCAAATAGAGTGGTAGTTAAAAGGAGACAATGACACATACCTTTCCCCTTCAAGTGCCGCCACCCATGCTTGCTAGACCGAGTGGAGAGAGTGGTGTTACTTTCTATGTCGGAGCTGAACCAGTTGAAGTTGAGTGGGCAAGTGATTCACTTTTGGGCTGATCCGAATGGGCACATACAACGTTGATATTGTATGTGCAAACCCAAATATTATTGAGTGGACTACTCGTGTTGTTTAGTGGTGTTGAGTTGTAGTGGGGAGTGGAAAGTTTGCAAATAGCGGGGAGCATGAGGGCTTTTGTGACAGGTGTGCTGGAGATTGTGATGTGAAGGTGGTTTGAGTTGATATGTATTTGTTGGGAAGGGGCAATGGTTCGAGTTTGGAGTTTTGGAATACGATGGGATAAGGAGATTAGGTGAGAGTGGGGTGGCGTCACTTAAGTAGGTTTTGTTTGGGGAGTTTCTCTTCGTGTTTAGTAGATGACTTTAGGTGTTTTGAGAGGATTACTACTGTGTTTTTAGGATTTTACTGTGTGATTGGAGAAGCTGTTAGGGCGATTTTAGGAGAACAGATGGACGGGTTTTGGGTTTCAAAGTGGTGGCAAATCTCCGTGAAGTTGAATTGGGATTGGATCAAGGCTGGTCGAGTTTGAGTTACCTTCTAATAGAGCGGAGGTCCTGGAGATGCTGGCGTATTGCGGCATCTTCTTGAATGAACAAATTGACTGGTTCTGTGGCGGGTAATGCATTGCAAAGCTTTGATGACGCTGGCGAACCACCTGGTGGTTTGATGATTGAAGTGAAAAGGCGCGTGCAGAGAGGTTAGAGACAGAAGCTATTGCCTTATCTGAACAGAGGATTAGAGAAGAGAGATTGTTGAAGCAAAGTCAATGAATTAAGTAGTTTAGGAACACCACTTTAAACTCTAACACATTATTATTCTATTATTAATTTAGAATAATAATATGAAGCTATTATTAATTTAGAACAATAATATGAGCTTCAAGGTCTTATACTACCCGTTGAATGGATATAATATAAAATAAATTAGGATATGCTGAATAGATATAATATGGCATGTGAATAGATAAAACAAACGAAGAAAAATAGAGAAAAAAAAAATTCTTATCATGATGAGATTTTCTGATTAACATTGTCAGTCAAAAGGAGTTTCGTATCGCCTCCCATGTTGTAAGTCGTCGTTGGCAGATGATTGTCAAGGCCTCACGATGGGTGCCAAACTGTAGTTGCAAAAAATCTACCATCATAAAATAGGGTCTTATCCCGTGAGGTTGAGGCCACTAACAATCCGCTAGACCTACACACATGAAAGGGCAAGCGTGAAGCTTCTGGAAAACACCAGGGTGGTGTTTGCCGTAGGCACTCCGACGCTCAAGTCAGCGAGGCTGAAAAAGATTATTTGATAAGAATTAAGGAGATGAAGAGTTACCAGGAGTCTTGTCGGAGGCTAGGACTACGGCGGAGGCGTCGGGTTCTTGGGAGCAAGAACTTTAAGAGCAAATAGATGATTTTGAATAGTGTAGATTGACTGTGGGAGATTGCCTTTTTTAATGAGAGGGCAAGCCTCTGTTTTTATAGTGAACCCAAGGGGTTAGAATCCTAGTAGGACATTGAGTCCTCTTTTTTGGGAGATAATCCCTATCAAGAAAGAAATATGATTTCTTGACCTTATCAGATTAAGTTTAATAGTTTAAATAAGATTTGGAATCTTAGTAGGACACTAAGTCCTATTTTGGGAGATAATCCCTATCATGAAAGAGATATGATTTCTTGACCTTATTAGATCAAGTTTAATAGTTTGAGGAAGATTTGAAATCTTAGTAGAAAATGAAATAAAATGAGATTCTGATTTCCTATTTATAGACTGTTGTAGGCTAATGGGTTGAAACACAGTTTAGCTTAACTTATAGGATAGCCCAACTCATAGAGTGGGTAGGTCGCAAGGTGATTTTAAGCGTAGGCCCAATCGGGATTGGGTTGAGGCCTTGGGCCGTGACATGTTTATTTCGTTATTGGGCCTCGTCAAGCCCAAGACGACTTTTGGCCCTAACAGGTAGTGTATCTTTGATTTGTAGATGCAGTTTTGATTAGAATAGAAGGTGAGATTATGTTGTTTAATGGATCAATGCTCTGGCTGATTGGGATTGTAACTCTATGGATACGAGAATACTATTCCATAGATATGGAATTCATGACTCCGAAAGGTTTAAGGGATACCATCTTATGGGTTTTACAAGGTCCTTAATGATGAGACTTGGCCAAGCGTTTAATGAAGTGTTAATTAAACATTTATTATTCAGTGGATGTAAAACTAAAAGCAAGGAAAAGACTTAACCGGAAGGGTATATTGATATATTGACCCAGTTCCGGTTATCGGTGTTCCATGGGTGTATATGTGTAGTTGTACCTAAATAAATAGCTTTGATGAAATAATTTAATCGGATTAAATTATTAAAGTTTCTGATAAACAGAATGTTTAATTCAGGAGTGCAACATTGTCCCTATAGTGGAGTCGGACAACGGTAACACGTCTGGTACCTTATGCTTATGAGATGAAGAGGGACGAACCGAATATGTTGAAGCCTAATATTAAACATTCCCATTTGGGTCCCTTAAGTAGCCGGTAAAAGTTATCCTAGACAATATGTGTGAAAAATAAATTATTTTAATTTAGTTTGAACTATTTAGAATAGTTCGGGAAATTGAATTAGGCAAGTTACGGAAGGTATTCAGAGACATTTATTAAATAGTTTAATATATTTATGGAGAATGGCTTACATGATTGTCATGTCAAATATGAGATAGTAGTGGGCTAAATCATGTTATGATTAGTGGCAGAATGCTTGCATGAATATCATGTAAAATTTTGGACTAATTCTCTCCTCCATGGCCGAACCTTGTTGCTTTCTTTTCTTTTGATTTGTAGTGTTAAAATTTAGTTTTAAACACAAATTAATAAAGGATTCACATATACTAGGTTGGAAACTGTTCCGAAAGCGTCGACACCCACTCGTTATGTCTAGGAAGCTTCGGATATACTTTAGGAAGGTTCATTGGGGCTGAAACTTCATTGGAAGGTAACATATATTCACATATCTAGTTTAAATAACTCATTTTAATTGATCTTGGGCATAGTTTAGAGTTAGCCGAATATTGCATATTGTGTGTGTTCGACAACTCCTTGTTTTATTCCATTGACTGCAGACCATGCATGTATTTTAACTATGTCCTTGACATTGTATCTTTCCACATATGAACCCCTCATATGTCCAATTCAATGTTTGATTTAATATATTTTAGGACATCCAGTTTACTTGCATATATTCAACAAATGAACATAAATAGGAACACAATTTTAATAACATAAAATAAAATTCATTTATTACTTAATCAAAATGTCGTTAATACATAAAAAGTATCTAACCCTAGGGCATAGATCCTAACAGGTCTCATCATGTGGGTCTCTTATACTGATCAAGGATTGAGTTGGACTAGTTAACGATAGTGGTAATGTCGAATATAATGAGAACATCACACGAGTGGCCCAAATACCGATCAAAAGGGATGAGTCAGATTTGTATTGAATGCTTGAAAGACATTTTAAACGAGTGAGATTTGTTAATTATGTACTCACTCATGACTCAACACAATTCACAAGTATAATATAATATATTCAGGAATTGCATAAAACTTAAATTCAAAAATATAAATATTGAAATTCAATTTCTAAATCCTGGACGTTTACCTGATATTGAATGCCTTCAACAAGAGGGGTGAACTTTATTTTATTTTTTTAACCTCTTTAATATAATAAAATGTCCAATTTAATGAACCATTTGGAGGCAGAATTGCTTCAGGCACGTTGAAGGGGAAACTAAAAACTGTCGAACCGATGGAGAAATTCAAGGGAAATAAATACTTCATCTATTGATCTATTGATTAGCTACATTTGAAATGGTGGAATTGCTATTCATATGAACAGCACTCATCCAAAAAGCAGGCCGCCCATACATATGCTTAATTGGAAGTCAACTACACATACATCTACTTTCTATATATAGTAAAAATTGCAGATGATAGATGAAGTTTGTATCAGAGTTAAAACACTATCTCTATCTAAAACCACAAATGTCATTCCTTGTTTTCCTCCAGAACTGGAGGAAGACTGCGCTCCCGGTTGTTACCTCCATTGTGAGGTTTTCGGAAATATTTAACGAGGAAATCATCAGCAAGGTCAGGATACTTTCCTCTGATGAAATTGTCGAGGCACTTGCGATACGAGAAGTCATTGCTGCTGCCATCACTAGACACAACATAGAAGCATCTAGTATCCTGAAATCTGATGTGCTTGTTAACCTGTCATAGAAAAGGCCCCATTTAAAAAAATCCCATATAAAGTTTCATTTCTTGTATAAATAAATAATATGGAAATTGCTAAGTTACTCACCCAGTAATCTTACTGAGAGGTAGCACATGGAAATACCCAGTAAGGTTACTGGGTGGGTGGATACTGTAGTATTGCTCACATAATATAACATACTGTCCATTGTCCAAACCATAATTTGTGAGTACCATATGGCTCAGGAAAGGGCCCAAAGCTTTGAAAATTTTAAGTTTTGACTTTTGATAAAAAAAAAACAACGTTAAGAAACTCACAGGAAAAGCTTGAGATGGTTACAAACTTTATCACATATAAAATATCCTAAAAGCTCGAGATGAGTACAAACTTATCACATATTATATATCCTAAAAGCTTGAGATGAGTATACAAACTTGTTACACAAAATGTATCATACCGATCCCAGTTTCGGTTCAATTATTTTTTTGAACAAAAAATCGGTTCGGTTCAAGTTTTCGGTTAATCGGTTTTTTCACCCCTATGTAGATCCATGGATTGAGTAGGGTCAATCTGAAGGTATAAATCTGTGGATCAAGCAGGGTCGATCCGAAGGTGTACATCCGTGAATCGGGCAGGGCCGATCTGAAGGTGTACATCCGTGGATCGAGCAAGGTCGATCCGAAGGTGTAGATTCATGGATTGGGCAAGGTCGATCCGAAGGTATAAATCCGTGGATCGGGCAGGGTCGATCCAAAGGTATAAATCCGTGGATCGGGCAGGGTCGATTCGAAGGTGTAAATCCGCGGATCGAGCAGGGCCGATCTGAAGGTGTAGATCCGTGGATTGAGCAGGGTCGATCCGAAGGTGTAAATCCATGGATTGAGCAGGGTCGATCCGAAGGTGTAAATCTGTGGATCGGGCATGGCCGATCCGAAGGTGTAGATCCGTGGATTGTGCAGGGTCAATCCGAAGGTGTAAATCTATAGATCGAGCAGGGTCAATCCGAATGTGTAAATTTGTGGATCGAGTAGGGTCGATCCGAAGGTGTAAATCTATGGATCGGGCAGGGCCGATTTGAAGGTGTAGATCCGTGGATCGGGCAGGGCCAATCTGAAGGTGTAAATCTGTGGATCTAGCAAGGTCGATCCAAAAATGTAAATCCGTTGATCGGGCAGGGCTGATCCGAAGATGTAGATCCGTGGATCAGGTAGGGTCGAACCGAAGGTGTAGATCTGTGGATTGAATAGGGTCAATCCAAAGGTGTAAATCCGTGGATCGAGTAGGATCGATCCGAAGATGTAAATCTGTAGATCGGGCAGGGCCGATCCGAAGGTGTAGATCCGTGGATTGAGCAGGGTCAATCCGAAGGTGTATGCCAAGTGGAGCTTATATAGAGCTTGTAGTCGAGTTGGCGTGACCGACTTGTAATTGAATCCTTTGAGGGCTATGTGGCCCAGTCGGCGTGACCGACTTTGTAGTTGAAAACATTTGATTGAAGCTGGAGCAGTGACATGCATGTTTTAAGCAAAGAGTCGAATTGAGAGTCAATATGCATGATGTGCATGTGTTATGGACTAAATGAAGAGTAAGTTAAATGGAAAAATGGGCTGCATGTATTTAAGTAATGGGCCGAATAGAGAAATATTTAACCAAATAGAGTGATAGTTAAAAGGAGATAATGACACATACCTTTCCCCTTCAAGTGCTGCCACCCATGCTTGCTGAACCGAGTGTAGCATTTGACAACATGGACGAGGCGATAGACTGAGCCGTGTGGAATGAAACAAGCAATTTCAGAACCCCCTATATGGCTAGTGCGTAGTAGACCAAGTGGATGTCGTCTTTACTCTTTCGGCATATTGGCATTTTACTCTCGGTTTGGCTTGGTTACGTCGATTGAGCCGAATGGAGAAGTGAAGGTATATGAACAGAAAGGAGGCAACAAGGTCGAGTGTGGCTTATGGAACCTAATAGAGAAAAATCTGGAATGTTCTAATTTACATGATTGATACATGACTGCCAAAATGTTTGGTGTAAAACACCATTCGACATATGGAGCTGAGAGGAACTTTTACTGTCTGGCCAAGCTGAAAGCAGCTCAATTGAGTAGGTGCTTCGTGGAGGAAGAGCCGAACAAGTTTCAGGTGATGCTAACATTGACTAGTGAGTGGTGACCATAAGGGAGGTGTATAGTCTATTACTTAACGTCTACTTGGCCAGGCAAGACCAAGTGGTGCTGTTGACTGTCTGAATTTCGGCAAGCAAAACAATTTTCAAATAAAGCTTTGATTCATTTGGCCTCTTTGTCAAAGAGTATCAAAGCATGTGGGCATAACACGGGGAATCTGGATTAATTGCGCAAGAGGTAGTAATGAAAAGCTCCAAAGTTTTGACATGTGGCATTTTTGAAATGTTGTGCATTGAATGGCATAAAAAGGTGTTTCAACTTTGACTTTCAAAACCATTCGCTTTCCTTCATTTCTTTTTGCTTTGAAAGAGGGCTTCTTTATTTTTCTTTGGAAAGAATAATTTGGGAGAGAATTCTTACGACTGAAGATTTCCTAGACGCGTTTCTTCGAGATTTCTTGGCAAAGTTCTTATTCTTTTGCTTTTTCTATGATTCTTTTTGAATTCCAAAAAGGTGTTGAAGTGTTTTAGCGATTCTTGGGGAGTTTTGATATTGGGTTTCGAAGGAGGCGATGGGTTTTATGAGTCTATTGAGCTTTGTGTATTTTTGGAAGAGAAGGCGAAAAAGAATCATAGTAAAAGAGTCTTTAGTGTTAGTTTTCTTCTGGTGGGTTTTGGTGGATTCCTCGTGGGTTCTCGATCTTGAAGGAGCAAGTAGGAGAGTTATGTGCTTCTACGATTTGGGTAGTGGTTTGAGGTGTGAAGCACAAAGCTGAATATTCCCCTGAAAAAGTTAATTGGAATGTGCCCACTTTGCATAGCCGAATAACATCTTTACTTTATCTTTATTGCTAAAAAGAAAAAGACAGTCATATGAACTTATTACGAACATGGGAGACGTGTTTTGAGGCTTCAAGGGATCATACTACTTGGGGGATAATCACAATATAAAACAAATTATGACATGCCGAAATAAATCTAATATGATGTGAATAGGTAACAAAAAGAAAAGTAAAGAAAAAAATTTCTTATCGTGATGAAACTTTCTGATTGAGGATTTTAGTCAGTGGGAGTTATGTGTCTCCTCTCATGTTGCAAGTCGTCGTTGGCAGATGATTGTCAGGGCCCTACAGTGGATGCCAAATTGTAGATGCAAAAAATCTACCATCATGAAAATAGGGTCTGATCCCATGAGGTTAAGGCTACTGACAATTCGCTAGACCTGCACACATGAAAAGGCAAGAGTGAAGCTTCCGGAAAACACCGGAGTGGTGTTTACCGTAGACACTCCGACGCTCAAGTCAGCAAGGCTGAAAGAGATTATTTGATAAGAATTAAGGTGATGAAGAATTACCAGGAGTCTTGTCGGAAGATAGGACTACGACGGAGGCGTCAGGTTCTTGGGAGCAAGAACTTTAAGAGCAAATAGATGGTTTTGAGTAGTTTAGATTGACTATAGGAGATTGTCTGCCTAATGAGAAGACAAACCTCTGTTTTTATAGTGAACCCAAGGGGTTGGAATCCTAGTAGTACATTGAGTCCTCCTTTCTGGGAGATAATTCTTATCAAAAAAGAAATATGATTTCTTGATCTTATCAGATTAAGTTTAATAGTTTAAATAAGATTTGGAATCTTAATAGGACACTAAGTCCTATTTTGGGAGATAATCCCTATCATGAAAAAGATATGATTTCTTGACCTTATCAGATCAAGTTTAATAGTTTAAGTAAGATTTTAAATCTTAGTAGAAGAGGAAATAGAATAGGATTTTGATTTCCTATTTATAGATTGTTGCAGGCTAATAGGCTGAAACCTAGTTTAGCTTAACTCATAGGATAGTCCAACTCATAGAGTGGGTAGGTCGCAAGGTGATGTTAAGCGTAGGCCTAATCGAGATTGGGTTGAGGCCTTGGGCCTTCACATGTTTATTTAGTTATTGGGCCTCGTCAAGCCCAAGACGTTTTTTGGCCCTAACATACTCCTAATTATATTGTATGTGCATCTGTTACACATAAGTATTTTCTCCTGCTAAGTATAGTTAAATAATCATAAATATAAAGCTCTTAGAAATCCCTTTTTTGTGTCTAATGACTTGTCAAAACTATTATGTCCAATAAACTTTAGTGTTCCTCCAAATCTAGTGTGGGAGTAAACACAAAAATAAAGGTAACTAGTAACCATGTCCCTATTTACAAGGCAAATATTCTATTTAATCAAGGGGATAAACCCTATCTTTTTATTTGCATTATATAATTAAACAATAAAAATGGTCTTAAAATTTGGGTATGATGTTGTTAGCAAAAGAAGTTGGGGGAGACTAGGCATATGATTGCCATGAGGACGCCCCAGTCATTGAATTGGACAACTCAACTCTCTTGGAAGCACTTTGTGAGGAGAAAAGTGGATTCCAACTTTAAGAGATGCATAAACAAATATATGTTAAAAAAAAGCACTTTAGGGGTTTATTATATACAAGCAAGGGCTAGAAGTAGAAGCCAACAACTACAAAAAGCACTTTTTAGCATACATTATTCTAAGGTATTGGTGACATTTTATTTGCAATTATTTAATAGTTTAAGCAATTCTATTAATTCGTTATAGAATGTGGACTTGTTCAAGGAAAAGTGCTGGTGAAATTGCTTTGTTAATGTTAACTTAATGTTGACTATTTCTCTTTCAATCTCCTAAAAATATAACCATTTTTAACTACCTCAAAGAAATTGGTTGGTGTTGAGCTACTTTTCTTGTTAGCTAACTTCTTAAAAATATGTTTTATCAGCTCTTATGATAAGATTACTAAACGTTTTTGTCTCTAGTTTCGTATTGGATTTACAAAGTTCTAGAGATTTATGGATTATAACCCATTCGTCAGTAGTTCATATGGTTAGGGCGAATCAGGGATAGTGTAAAAAATCGTACAATCTCAAGTTCGATTTTTCATCTGAGCATTCGCGATTTAAGCATGGGGTCATGGCGGTGGGTTGTTACGCTAGTCTCCCCCAAGAATTAGTCGAGGTGCGCGTAAGTTGACTTTGACACTTTGGTTATAAAAAATAATAATAATAAATAATGGATGGATTATAATTTTATAAGCATCAATTTGGTCATCATTCTAGTGTGGAAAATGTTTTAGTATATAGTTTGGACTCTCAACTAGATGCCTACACATTGTTTTGTTCGTTTCAAACAAAGCCCATTTCACAACAATTCTTAGCCCAATTTTGATAAAAAGTGATATGAACCCAGAATCAAATTTCAATCCAATATCTACACTCCAATCCACCTAACTCTTGCCAAGGCCCAATATAAGGACGATGAATCCACAAAAACAAAAGTTAAAGAAAGTAGTGCTATAAGGGATGTTTGGTTGAGAGTTATATATGATTACTGAGGTTATGTCATCTTATATTACTTAATTATCACATTGAGTTATCAAGTAATATAAAATTCTGGTAATCTTCCAATATTAATAGTAATTAATGTCAGTAATATAGGAGGTAATCTAATTACTTCAATTTTCTTAAATATTTTAAGATTATCAAAGTAACTTATTTTTGTTACAATTCTATCTCTTATTATTACAATTTTAGGATAATAATGCCCTTATTTTCAATTAATTTACATGAATCTAGCTTTTACAATTTTATCCCAATTAATTAACTTTTTGGAAAAAAATACCCTTAAATTCAAAACAAATTGTAGCCCACCCAAGCTATCACCCCCACCCACCTGTCACCAGTAACCAGTCGCCGCCACCAAAATAGCACACGGACGGTCAAAAATGGCTATTGTGCGTCAATCTGGCAATTTCTTACTAGATCTTTGGCTAGAAATGACCATATCAGCTCACAGAAGACATTTTCGACCGTTTGTGCACCGTTAGGTTGTCGGCGATCGGCGTTGGTTGCCAGCAGCAGGCAATGGCTAGGTTGGTGTTGATTTTCCAAACTTTTATTATGGGGTTGTTTTTGCTAAGTTCGATTTTCCAAACTTTTAATATAACACACTCACCAATTTATTTCAACCAACAAAATACATTTTTCTAAACATTCTTAATAATCTTCAAGATAATATTTATTTTCATTAATATAACATTTACAAATATAATATTTCCTGAACTAAACGCCCCTGAGAGTCAATATTGTATATCAGCAATAAACTTATAACATTAAACGGTAAACTTTATAATATTAAATATCATTTTAATAATGATATTATAAATTTTAACGTAAAATTGTGAAGTTGAATTAGGGCAAGTTTTCATCTATGAAATTAGTTGTATTAACTCTCTATATGCAGTCTCTAATTAATTAGAACCGTTTGGATCTTAACTGATCTACCATAGTTTCTAATGTGACAATATCTTATTAATTGTAGGATGATATCATTAGTAATGATACGTTAATACATTAGCAAGTACATAAATTCCTTTCTTATACACCGTATTAATTCAATATTAACATATTTTGGTAGTAGGATAATTCACTTTAAAATAGAAATTTATTCATTTAAATTAACACCATAATTCATAATAATAAAATATTTCTATATTTTAAATGGCTTATATAGAAATTCGAGATTAATTTTAAAATTAATTATTAAAATACTAAAAATACAGCTAAGTAGTGCAATTATATAATTCAACAGGTTCATCATGTTAATCAAAAACCAGACACACCGGATCCAAACGGTGGGCGGTGAGATCCCCTGATTTCATTCTTAAACACTTGATGAAGATGATTGTTTGGATGATGAAGAGGAATTGGTGGTCACGAAGAAGAAGAACAACAGTAGGAAGAATAAGAAGTTAGGTAGAAAAGGTTTGAGAAAAAAGGGTTCTGTTAGAGGTAGAAAAAGGAGAAAACGTACTGCCTCAGCAAAACCTTTAGGAAAGAAAGGAAGAAGAACTCGTGGGTTGAGGAGGAAAGAAAGATGTGATGATGATGAAGATTGTGATTTTCTTGATGATGCTCTAGTTGTGAGAGAAAAGAGCAAGACAAAATCAAGTCGGCAAAGGAGAAGGTACGTTGTACCTTCAGATTCAGATTTTGTGTCTTCTGGGTCATCTGATTGTGATTATACAATCTCAGAGGAAGAGAGAGAACAAGTGAGAGAAGCCAATGAATTGTGTGGGTATCTGAAAACTAGTTTAAGGGGTTCAGTTTCCTCAAAGAAAATTGAGGAGGAAGATAATTTACAGCTGCCAAAAAAACCTCCTGCAAGAAAGGGTAAGGAGAAGATAGAAGTAGTGAAGAGTGAAGTGGCAAAGCAAGTATGTGGTATATGTTTTTCTGAGGAAGATAAAAGAAGATTCAGGGGGACTCTGAACTGTTGCAGTCACTATTTCTGTTTCACTTGCATCATGGAGTGGTCAAAAGTGGAATCACGTTGCCCTTTGTGCAAGCAGAGGTTCAAGACAATTACTAAGTCAGAAAGAGCAACAGCCGGTGTTGATTTGAGAAGTGTGGTGATTCAAGTACCCAAACGTGATCAAGTATGTTATTAGTTGCCCTCACTGTTCTTGTGCTTCTCATTATACTTCTTCTTTACTTTATTGTTTACTTCCTGTTTTGAAATGAGATTACTGCTTTACGCAGGTCTATCAACCATCTGAGGAAGACCTCAGGAGTTATCTTGACCCCTATGAGAATGTTATTTGTTCTGAATGCAACCAAGGTGGGGATGATGGCCTTATGTTACTGTGTGATATCTGTGATTCATCAGCACACACCTATTGTGTTGGCCTTGGGCGGGTTGTACCGGATGGCAATTGGTACTGTGAGGGCTGTAGACCTGTTGCTCAAGATCCTTTACCTGATCAAAGGACCACAAACAACAACTTGTTTAATAGACCATCATCCATCTTAGTTTTTGGGGAAAGTTTAGACTGTCTTCACCTCGTGTAAGCCTAACTCAAGGTTCTGTAAATCTTTCATCACCTAGAGTTAATGTTGGAGATGTTCAGGCAGCTTCTCCAGGATCTGGAGCAGGGGCACCAACCCTCTCTGGGAGACGCTGGATACACCGTCAGATACAAAATCTCCTTTCTATTAATAGAATGAATTATATGGCTGGTAGTGTTGATAGTATGTCAACCCTCAATTTGAGTAGTGACATTTTGAACTCTCAAATAGATCAGGGCAGGGAAACAGTAGTTCAACCAGCAAGTGCTCAAGGAAATACGGAGCAACTGCATCAGACAATCATTGAGGAGAGATTACACGAGTGTCCCCCTTCTTCAGTAGAAAATAGTGAAATTTTTGCTCCAAGATTAAGCCATTTGAGAAGGCAAGCGGTTCAGGATCCAACTATGACTAACATGAATGGGCCTGCCAATTTAACATTGTGGCCTGAACTTGCTGGGATCAATTTAATACCATCCTATGAGCAATTCCGACAGTGCGGCAGTATATCAAATCTTGGGTCTGATGGTGGTTTGTCTCCTTTTGCAGCTAGAGATGAGGGTGATTTTTATGTAGCTAAGGAACAGTTGCAATCAATTGTCAAAAACCATTTGAAAAACTTGTCCAGAGATATTGAACTCGGTACGAATTCTCATTTCTTTTCGACTTCATACAGCAAGTGTTTCATACACCATTTCAGTTCCAGAAAACAAAAATATCCTTTATGCATGCTTATATTTTAACATGGGTATGGATTTAGGATTAGGTTCACTTGAATGAATTTTGATCTACCATGCTTTTGATAATTGTCAAATGAGCCCTTTTTTTTTATGCAGACCACAGTATGTTCAAGGACATCGCAAGAAGTTCTACACACACCATTTTAGCCGCTTGTGGTCTTGAACACAGGAGTAGTGAGGTTCACCTTGTGCATCCACCATCAATTTGTTCTCATGTAGAAAGACTGGCAGCTGGACAGACTAGTTTGATGAAAGGTTTCTGCTCTTCTTGCTTTGATACTTTTGTAAAAGATGTAGTGAAGAGAATCATGGACACAAGGATGCCGCAATGGTTAAGTTTAGGTCTTTAGGATTGATGCAGAGAGCTTCTCTCTCTGCTTATGTCTTTTTGATTAGAAGATAGACAAAATTTATTTAACTTGTTTGTAGTAATCATCTGCTGAAACGGTGGTGTTTTGATCTTTGAACTGACGTAGTCTAAACGGATTCTAAGGTTCGTTTGGTTCATTATTCTTATAGTTTTTAGAATAATATTTGAAAAAAGTTAAATTAGGTGAATATATGATGTTGGATTTGGAAATTAACAAAAATATCCTCTATGTTTGTTTATTACTAAACACCATATAATAAATATTAAAAGTTAACAAAGCACCCCCAATCACCATTAAATACGGACAGTCGGATTCTGATAAATGTGGATTGTTGGGGTGTTTTTGCAATTTCTAAAAAAATATTTGCGAGTATTTAGTTAAACTAATAAATTTAAGGGGGTTTAAAAGAAACTGAAAATATAAAATAATATTTTGAGAATAATTCATTTTTACTGTTTAACTTTATTGGGAATACTAATAATAGGGCTTCTTTTGGTTCAAAATTGGGAATGCTACTCTTGTGTTCCAAAAAAAGTTAAACAGTAAAAATCCAAAAAATCTCATTTTTGGAATACTACTTTCAATATTATTCAATTTTTTTTAAACCCTCTAAATTTGTTAATTTAATTAAATACCCCTAAATATTTTTTTAAATTATAAAAATACCCCAACAATCCACATTTACCAGATTCCGGCCCACCGTCGGAAAATAGCTGGAATTTGGTAGGATGGCGCGCTACCGACTGAATCTGGCCGGTAGTGCGCGATCTAGCCTTTCTGGCCAGATCCACGGTGGATTGGTCGGAAAAGGCCAGATCTAAGGCCAAAGATCTGGCCGTAACAGTCGGTCATGACGGCCAACAAATAGTCAACGACGACCATTGTTGGCCATCGTTAAGAGCAAATACGGCCAGATCTGGCCGGAAAAGGCCATAGCGGCGCAGACCGGCAAGATCCAACGATCATGCACCGATAAGACGACTCGGCACCTCCGGTTGGGGGTATTTGAGGGTGGATTAGGAGTGTTTTTGTTAACTTTTAATGTTTAATATAGGGGGTATTTTGTAAAAAAATAAACATAGGGGACATTTAATTAATTTTAAATCTTACCTCGTAATACCACCAAATTCAACTTTTTTTTAACTTTTTTCAAAACTTTTCCCAAAACCCCAAATTTGAACCAAACGAAGCCAGTATTTCCAAGAGTGAACCAAATGGACCTTGAAGGCTTCGTTTGGTACATAGTTTGGGAAAACCAGAATAGTTTCCCAATAAAGTTAAACAAAAAATTTGGCTCCGTTTGGTTCAAATTGGGGGTTTTGGGAAAAGTTTTTTGAAAAAAGTTAAAAAAAGTTGAATTGGGCGGGTATTACGATGTAGAATTTATAAATTAATAAAATACCCTTTATGTTTGTTTTTACAAAATACCTCCTATAATAAAACATTAAAAGTTAACAAAATACCCTAACCCACCTCAACCACCCCAGCCGACGACCACCACCGGAGGTGGCCGGAGTGCGCCTATGGGCGCATGACGGTGGATCTTGCCGGTCATGCGTCGCTATGGCCTTTTCCGACAGATCCACAGTGGATCTAGCCGGAAAGGCCAGATTACGGTCAGATCTGGCCGTATTTGCCTCAACGACGGCCAACAAACGGTCGTCGGTGATGGTCAACAACGACCGTTTGTTGGCCGTCGTGACCGAGTGTTACGGCCAAAGGCTGGCCGGAATCTGGTAAATGTGGATTGTTGGGGTGTTTTTGTATTTTAAAAAAATATTTAGGGGTATTTAATTAAATTAACAAATTTAGAGGGTTTAAAAAAAATTAAATAATATTGAAAATAGTATTCCCAAAAATGAGAGATTTTGGGTATTTTACTGTTTAACTTTTTTGGGAATACCAAGAGTAGTATTCCCAATCTTGAACCAAACGGAGCCTTTGTGTTTGGTTCACTTGTTCTCAAAATATTATTTTAAATTATTTAATTTCTTTTAAACCTCCTAAATTTGTTAATTTATCTAAACAACCCCAATTTTTTTTTTGAAAAGTGACAAAAACACCCAAGCAACCCACATTTACCAGATTCTTGTCACCACTGTCAAAAGCTGGTCGGAATTTGATATAATGGCACACTACCAGCTGAATCTGGCCAGTAGTGCGCCGATCTAGACTTTTCCTACTAAATCCACGGTGGATCTGGTTGGAAAAGGTCAAATCTATGGCCAAAGATCTGGTCGTCAACGGCCAGATAGTCATCAATGACAGCCAAGATATGGTCGTCGTTGACCATTAACGACGGCCGTATCTTTGGCTGTTGTTGATGACCAAATGCGATCAGATCTGGTAGTCAATAGCCAGATTTAGTCGTAGATCTGGTCTTTTTCGACCAGATTTACCTTGGATCAAGCCGGAAAAGGCTATATCGGTGCACGACCGGCAAGATCCAGTCGATCATGCGTCGATACGGCGACTTCGGCCACCCTTTGGCGGTGGTGGCCGGCTGTTCGTATTTAATGAGTGGGTTGGGGGTGTTTTTGTTAACTTTTAATATTTTATTATAGGGGTGTTTAATAAATAAACAAAGATAAAGGGTATTTTTCTTAATTTTCAAATTCTACCTCCTAATACTCGCCCAATTTAACTTTTTGCAAAATATTATTCTAAAAACTATCAGAATAATGAACCAAACGAACCCTAAATGTTATGCATATTAAATTTATATAAAACAATTTATTTAACAATAATATGTTACACATTAATTTATTTTGACGCCTGCGCACGCGGAGAAGGTCGTTGCACCTCCTCTCCCTACACCTCCCTCTCCCATCCTCCTGCACCCCCGGTCAACCTCACCAGCGTGCAAATAAGCATGGTTTGTGTACTTGTCGACAATGAGGAAGGTGAGAAGACTTTGACCAACAATTTTTTTTTTTTTTTTCAGTTTTTTAATTCTTTTGATTTGGATGATGTTGTTGTGTGTTGATTTTGATAAGGGTGATGATATTGTGTGCTGATTTGTGTGAGAAGATTGTCGTGAGAAAGCTGGGTTCCATTCCAATGATTTGGCCAGAATTGTAACCAAAATCAGAGGTGGCGAAGGAGGAAGTAGAATAAGAGATAATGGTATTTTCGTCTTTACATTGTTTATATTATGTCAGATAACGAATTTTTCTAATGGAGCATAACGGTGGGTGAGAAAAGTGTCGTTTTGAAACTTGATGGGTGGGAAAGTGTAATGAGGCCAAACCTTGGGTGGGAAAAAGTCAGTTTACTCTTTGTTGTTTATCCCATTTCCTGGAAGGTCCCTTGTGTAGTGTAGAAAGAAGATTTAAAAATATAAGCAAAACCAAAAGGATACACATTTTCTCTGTAATTGAGTTTCATTTGAACAAATATATCACTAACACTGTCGAATAATTTATGAATGTTCATCCCATTTCCTTGAAAGTTGTTAAAGTTTTTTCACACGCTAAAGTCTTTTTTCAAGTGATTAGGAAAGTCTTTGTTTCACAAAGTCTTTTCACACACCAAAGTATTTTCATCCACGACATTTGAATAGACAAAGGAAAGAGTCAAAATTACATTTTGTTGCAGATTTCCACAAGATCTTTTTCAAAGCCAAGATACAAAGAAGATGATAGGGTTAAAGAATCAAATGAGTAACCAAGTTGATAATGATATAAAAGTTGGGTTAAATTGCTTCTTCTCCTAGTGCTTTTAGGTAGTAAAGATTTAAGGATTCTCTCACGATTTAGGCTTTTCCTGCTTTTAAGAACATTGTAATACAATATGCATTTTTACTTCTTTTTTTACTTTAGATCTATTTATTTATTATGTAACTATCAATAGCAAGCATTTATTTGTTTAGTTAAAAACTCATTTATTTATTTAGGTAAAAGCTTAGATAAGAATATCATGAACAGGGATACAATAATAAGGTCTTGTTGAGTGGGAGGATTACCCCCTCTTGTAAACCTTGAGCGTGCTTAGTCGGTATGGGACTCCAACAGAAAGGGAATAATTCGACATATCCAACTTTGTATCCAAGGGCTTGGATTGTGTATGAGGGTAATCTGACATTGAGAAATAGATATTCCTAAATTATTAAGGCCATCGCGACATTGAAACCATCCTATATTATCTGTAAGGAATTTAGGTGCGTAATTTTAATTTTTTCTATCAATTTAAATTAGTAACAACATTATTAAATAAGACTTAATTTTCAAGTATGTACATATACCTAAAAAATTATAACATTTTCCCCAAATAAGACATTTATATGTGGCTTGAAATTGAGCTTAAAGGGTCATGTAAGCAAAAGTTTTGAATTTAATGTTAGTGATAAGACCTTTCAAATCACACTTTATATTACTTTTTAATTTGTATTTAACAGGGTAATTTTAGTAATTTAGATCAAGTAGGTGTTCAGATTTTGTTCTTGTTATCCCGGATGCTTTTCACATCCTGTACTCTATTTTTA
Organism: Pistacia vera; assembly: GCF_008641045.1. Taxonomy (NCBI): domain Eukaryota; kingdom Viridiplantae; phylum Streptophyta; class Magnoliopsida; order Sapindales; family Anacardiaceae; genus Pistacia; species Pistacia vera. The sequence continues at coordinate 931,355 of NW_022196388.1, forward strand.
TTAGAGCAAAGGACATGTTTCCACCCAAGTAAAGCGAAATGGCAAGTTCTAACCCCTAGTTTCACAAATTCTAAATTTTTACCTTTAAAGTAATTGTATTACCAATTTTAGATTTAGACACAATATAAAAAATGTTATTACAATATTACCTTTAATAAATAAATTAATAAATAATTTTTTACCCTCCAAATGAGTAGAATTATAAAATAACCCTACGTCTCAAATCTCTCTCCATTTGCTATGTTTATGAAAATCTCTATAGCAAATGGAAACACCTGGAAAAGTGCAGGATAATGATAATTGAGTAAACAAAAGAAAAAGTTACAATAATTCATAAATTCTCCTGCATATATATATATATATAAATTCTCCATCCTTTACAAGAGAAACCATTTTCCAGGACATAAAAAACAGTCGAGGGTACCAAAAGGAAAAGCCTTGGCACATGACATCGCACAAGTGCAACCAAAGACAACAAAACAAGAGGACAAGAGCCTTCACATCAGTGGAAGTCTTAACAAAACAGCAGCTAGAGACGTCATGTACACTGCAGCAGACCAGCCAAAAGGAGAGCAACCACACATGGGCCAAAAAGGAGACAGCATCCAGACGGCAACAACACCTCTTCAGCATAAACAACACAGCAGCAGCATAAAAGGAGGGACTAAAGAGCACCTCAGCAGGAGAAAAAACACCCCCACAAAAGCCCAGCCAGACTTCAACACAGCCAAGGCACTTTGTCAGCACCTGGAAACCAGCAGCAGTCCCCATACGCCAAAGACTAGCATCACCAAAAACATCAGTAGGACAGTCCACCACCAAGTCCTGGACAGAAAAATCCAACCCCAATAACAACCTCCGCCTTCCCACTTCCAAAACCAACGAGCCCCCACACTTCCAAAACCAACAAGCCAATCTTCATCCAACAAACAAATAAAAACGGGTGGACCACACCTCAACATAAAAAGCTACTACAAACATCCATTAAGCCCAAAAAAGGGTAAAAAACAAGCAAAACAAGTTTTCAAATGACAAGAAGATGAAAGAACAAAAGAGAGATACAACACCATAAGCAAAAACATGCCCTCACACAAAGCATCCCATCCTATCCATTCTTTTACTCCCAAAAGTCCCACCCCTGAGACCCTCCTCACTCCGAAAGCAGTCTCTTCCCCCTTGGCAGATGAATTAATGAATGCATTACATACAAATAAATAGAGAAAAATCTTATACCTTAATAAAATTACGATGGAATTGACAAATATTACCTTTCACATGGTCTGAATTGCTGGAAGATGTATAGGGCGAAAAACAAGGCCTGTAAATCAAAATCATTGTCAATATCATCATCATCAACACCAATTTCAGTATGCAGCTACTCAAGGTTGCATACCTTTCCTATCGTCCCATCAACTGACGAACCACCAGCGAAGAGAGGACTTTTTATGCATACACAGGGAATATATAGTTTCTTCCCACCATCCCAAATCTATAAACAAGATGAGACTCAGCGTTTGCTTAACAAAATTGCTCGATGTCTATATATGAAATATTAATTTTGTTAGGGCCATGCCTTAATAGTTCCATCAGAATGGCTGCCAAGAAGACGACCTTTTAATTGAAGTAGATACAAAATTCACCATTTGTGGATGAATCCAACCATCTTCAAGCAATGCCTAATTGGCAACAACCTAAAACCGCAAATTAATGCTCCCTCATCATCAACCATCTTAAAACAAATCAAACAAATCAGTAAACACAACTTCTTCATGGCGGTTCTGGTGAGACCATCTTCAAACAAATCAAATAAATCAGCAAAGAGCATAAATGTAGCAAAACCTCACAACATCCCCTTGCAGTTCTAGCGAGACGGGGCGGCGAGGCGTGGCGTCGTCGAAACCAGGGTTAGAGTTAGCTGAGTCATGACGGCGTTTGCTGAGTAGTCAAAAACAGGCGTGGCTGCGTCTGCGGTGTCAGACAAGAAAACCAGGTTCGGGTTGTTTTGGTGAGGCGTGGAGAACAACAGGTTTTGGCGTGCAACGATATTGAGATGCGACTGAAACAATTTCAAAATGGGTTTTAGCAATTCTTTTTTTTGTTTTTTTGGTGTTTTTTTTTTTTTTTCGGTTTAGGAGGGAACTGACCAACGGTGTAAAAAAAAAAAAAAAGTAAAAATCGAACCAAACCGATAAACGAATAAAAAAACGGTTCAGTTGCAGTTTAAAAAATTAAAAAATCCAGATTTTCGATTCGAAAAAAATAAAAAATGGTTAAACGAAACCTTTTTTTTGAATCTGTTTTATAAATATATATATTATATATTAAATAAAAAAAATATTATATATTAAATAAAAAAATAATTTCATTTCGGACTTTTATTTGTATCAATTTTTAATGTATTGTTACTTGTTAATAGTGGTCAATTGATATGTATGAATGTTTAATTTTTATTTAGATATATATTGTTTATATTTACAATTTAATTTAGGAAACAATTAAAAAAAAGTTTTATTAAAAAAAATGGAAAAACCGGTTTTTCCTCCAAACCGGTTTGGTTTTGGTTTGGGAATTTTCTCAAATCGAAAAGCCGATTCGGTTCAGTTCAGTTCAGAAAAATAGTTAACCGGTTCGATTAAACGCTTTTGAACACCCTTAGAACTGACGTGGTAAGGTTGTGACGTAGCTCAATCGGTACAAGGGTGTTAGTGAGAGTGTTAATTGATGTAGTATTACTCCTAATTACATTGTATGTGCATCTAGTACACATAAGTTTTTTTTCCTGCTAAGTATAGTTAAATAATCGAGTTTAATTATCTAAATCATGAATATAAAGCTCTTACAAACCCCTTTTTTTGTGTCTAATGACTTGTCAAAATTATTATGTCCAATAAACTTTAGTGTTCCTCCAAATCTAGTGTGGATGTAAACAAAAAAATAAAGGTAACTAGTAACCATGTCCCTCTTTATAAGGCAAAGATTCTGTTTTATCAAGGGGATAAACCCTATCTTTTTATTTGCATTATATAATTAAACAATAAAAATGGTCCTACAATTTGGCTTTGATGTAAACTATGGGCTACAAGTTAGCCTACAACTTGGAATTGGGTTTAGAAAAGTCTTCTAATTTTGATTGTTATACAAGGTGTATGTTGGGTCAGCTCACGCACACCTCGATTAATCATTGGGGAAGAGTAACGCAACAACCTATTGCTACGGTTCACCCACTTAAATCGTGGATACTTCGATGGAGAATCGAACCTAAGACCGTACGTCTATCCACACTATCTCCAATTCACTTTAACCATCTGGGCTACCCACAGATGGGTAAGCCACAAAAAAATCAAAACAAACCGTAATTACAAAACTGGTAATTTAGAAAATAAGGTTTTTATCTCTGCTAACAAGTAATAACTATATTTTCTGATTGGATGTTAAGTAGTTTAAGTAGTTCAAGGAAAAGTGATTGTGAAATTGCTTTGTTAATGTTGACTATTTCTTTTTCAGTCTCCTAAAAATATAACCATTTTTAACTACCTCAAAGAAATTGGTTGGTGTTGAGCTACTTTTCTTGTTGGCTAACTTCTTAAAAATAAAATGTCTTATCAGCTCTTATAATAAGATTACTAAACGTTTTTGTCTCTAGATTCGTACTTGGATTTACAAAGTAAGTTTTGGAGATTTATGGATTACAGTGAATTAGGGATAGTGTAAATAATCATACAGTCTGAAGTTCGATTTTCCATCTGAGCATCCGCGATTTAAGTAAGGGGTCGTGACAGTGGGTTACTACGCTAGTCTTCCTCGAGAATTAGTCGAAGTGCGTGTAAGTTGACTTTGATACTTTGGTTATAAAAGAAAAAAAAAAAAATTATGGATGGATTAAAATTTTATAAGTATCAATTTGGTCATCTTCTAGTACGGAAAATGTTTTAGTATATAGTTTGGACTCTCAACTAGATGCCTACACATTGTTTTGTTCGTTTCAAACAAAGCCCATTTCACAACAATTTTGCTTAAAAGTGAAATGAACCCACAATCAAATTTCAATCCAATATCTACACTCCAACCCACCTAACTCTTGCCAAGGCCCAATAGAAAGACGACGAATCACAAAAACAAAAGTTAAAGAAAGGAGTATTATAAGGGGCATTTGGTTGAGAGGGTTACATAGGATTACTGAGGTTATGTCATCTTATATTACTTAATTATCATATTAGGTTATCAAGTAATATAAGATTTCAGTAATCTTTCAATAGTAATAGTAGTTAATGTTAGTAATATAGACGGTAATCTAATTACTTTAATTTTCTTAGGTATTTTAAGATTATCAAAGTAATCTTATTTTTGTTATAATTTTATCTCTTATTAATAAAATTTTAAGACAATAGTACACTTATGTCTAAATTAATTTACATGAATCTAGCTTTTACAATTACACCCTAATTAATTAACTTTTTTGAAAAATTATCCTTGAATTCAAAATAAATTGCAGCCCACCCAAGCCACCAGCCCCACCCACCTATCACCGGCAACCACCACCGGCGGCCAGTCACCTCCATCGGAATAGCACATAGACGACCGAAAATGGCTTTTGTGCACCGATCTGGCCATTTCTTGCCAGATCTTTGGCTAGAAATGGCTATAACGGCTCACGGAGGACATTTTCGGCCGTTTGTGCATCATTAGGTTATCGACAACTGGCACTGGTTGCTAGCAGTAGGCAGCGGCTAGGTTGGTGAGGGTGCATTGTGGATTTTCCAAACTTTTATTATGAGGTTGTTTTGGCTAAGTTAAGGGGGTTATATTGATAATCTAAATAATAATATTCAATAATAATAGAATAATAACATTTAATTAATAAACAATTCAGTAATTTAATTAACATACCCACTAATCTATTTATCCTAACTAAATATATTAATATAACATACCCACCAATTTATTCCAACAAACTAAACTCATTTTTTTAAACATTCCCAGTAATCTTCAAGGTAATCTTTATTTCTATTAATATATCATTTAAAGTAATATAATATTTCCTGAACTAAACGTCCCCTCAGAGTCAATATTATATATCAGCAATAAACTTGTAACATCAAACGATAAACTTTATAATATTAAATATCATTTTAATAACGATATTATAAATTTTAACGTAAAATTGTGAAGTTGAATTAGAGCAAGTTTTCATTTATGAAATTAGTTGTATTAACTCTCTATATACAGTCTCTAATTAAATTATAAGCGTTTGGATCTTAACTGATCTACCATAATTTCTAATGTGACGATATCTTATTAATTCAATATTAACATATTTTGATAGTAGGATAATTCACTTTAAAATAGAAATTTATTCATTTAAATTAACACCATAATTAATGATAATAAAATATTTCTATATAAATCATTATTTAATTTGAATGGTTTATATAGAAATTCGAGATTAATTTTAAAATTAACACCATAATTATTAAAAATACTAAAAATACAGCTAAGTAATGCAATTATACAATTCAACACGTGCATTATGTTAATCAAAATCTAGATACACCGTATCAAAACGGTGGGCGGTGAGATACTGAGATCCCCTGATTTCATTCTTAAATTTATAAATTAATCCGGCCATCCTTCTACCGTCCACGTGTCCTTCCAAGCACGATCCCCACCGTCAAACATGCATGTTCAATCATCATGCTTGCGTGCGTGCGTTACTTCGCTACTTAAAAAATCCAACGGTCTTAATTACATGATCAGATCGTCGAGATAAACAGTCAGGATTTGTTTATACGTTAGCCTAGGCTGTATCCAATTTACATTATCGGGAAGTGTTAGGTTAATTAACTGCTTTTACATGGCAAAAGGGTATGTTAGTAACTTCCATGTGTTGGGACACGGACAAGAATGACCAGTGACCAAACATGCCTAAATTGTTCACCCTCGAGTTGACTAATCCGGTTTCTCAAAAACTAATCACAATTATTTAGACTAATATTTTTTAATTATAAAGTAACTACGAAAAATGTCGATCTTATTGTAAAAAAATCTTCAATCAATTTTATATTATTTAACGTTACAAATCATGATCAAACGTATTCCAAAATATACTTAAATTGTGATGTTTAAACGATTCAAATATTTATTGTTAACAATTTAAGATAATTTTATATAGCAAATACGAAAGATTAAGTTAAAAAAAAAAAAAAAAAAACTAAAAATTGTAACTTAATTGATATATATATAAAGGTTTAATATATTATTGTATTGCAAGTATAGGGCTTTTATAATAAACCACCACGTGTTTGACTTTTTTATAATAAATATTTGTTGGTTTTGAAAACGCGACTCGAATCCTTCGTTTTTTTTTTTTTTTTTTAGTGAGCACTCGCTAGTTTTAGAAATACAACTATTGACTTTTATTTTTATAGACTGTTAGGCTATTCTGTTTAAATTTGAAGAAAATAACGTTTTTATTATTCACCTAATTCAATCAAATTTAACATTCAAAACCTGTCAACAATGTTGAGAGTTTAATATAATTTTTTGGAGGTTAAATTGATGAAACTGTTGATAAATTTAAATGTTGAATTGACGATATTTTCGAAGCTTGAGCTCAAACTCAAACTTGACTCGTTGTAACCAAGTCAAAATCGAGTTCAAACTAAGTTCAAAATCTTAACTATTAATTATTTTATATAATAGTAATATAAAATTAAAATATTATATAATATATCGAGTTTGAGTAAGCTTGCAAACCGCTCAAAGTCGAGCATTATTAGGCTCTAACTTGGCTCGACTTGACATGCAAACTACTCGAGCTCAAGCCCGAGTAGCTCACGAGTGGCTCAATTCATTTGCGGGTCTTATGCTCCTTACCAAAAAGTCAAACACACTGGGATTTTATTATAAAAAGAAAAACCCAATAATCTAATAATTGGGCTTTATATCCGAAATCTAAACCTAATTTTGGTATAAACTAAGCTTGTGAGGTCTGTGAATAAAAATTTCTATGCAATAAGATCAAGTGTGAAATTATGGGGTAATATTATACTTACAATTCAATTTTACAAACTTTCTCTCACAAAATTTCTATGCAATAGTGATCAATTATTTAAACTAATATTTTTTAATTATAAAATAACTACAAAAAATGTTGATCGTCACTTTACAAGTGTCGATAATTGTCTTATTGTAAAAAATCTTCGATCAATTTTATGTTATTCGACATTACAAATCCTGATCAAACATATTCTAAAATGTACTTAAATTGTGATGTTTAAACGATTCAAATATTTATTGTTAGCAATTTAAAATAATTTGATATAGTAAATATGAAAGATAAGTTAAAAAAAAAAAAAACTAAAAATTGTAACTTAATTGATATATATATATATATATATATATATAAAGGTTTAATATATTATTGTATTGCAAGTGTAGGGCTTTTATAATAAACCACCATGTGTTTGACTTTTTTATAATAAACATTTGTTGGTTTCGAAAACGGGACTCGAATCCTTCGTTTTTTTTAGTGAGTACTTGCTAGTTTTAGAAATACGACTCTTGACTTTTAGTTTTACAGACTATTAGGCTATTTTGTTTAAATTTGAAGAAAATAACGTTTTTATTATTCACCCAATTTAATCAAATTTGACATTCAAAACCTGTCAATAATGTTGAGAGTTTAATATATTTTTTGGAGGTTAAATTGATAAAACCGTTGATAAATTTGAATGTTGAATTAATGATATTTTCGAAGCTAGAGCTTGAGCTCAAACACGAGCTTGACTCGGTTATAACCAAGTCAAAATCAAGTTCGAACTCAGTTCAAAATCTTAACTATTAATCATTTAAATCATTTTATATAATATTAATATGAAATTAAAATATTATATAATATATCGAGTTTAAGTAAGTTTGTGAACTACTTGGCTCGACTCGATATGCGAACTACTCGAACTCAAGCTCGAGTAACTCACGAGCGGCTCAATTCATTTGTAGGTCTTGTGGTCCTTACCAAAAAGCCGAACACACTGGGATCTTATTATATTTGTTTGTAAGATTAGATTGCAAGTAAGAAAATTATATTTGTTTAAAACAATGAAGCTGTTATATGATATTATTGAGCCCCACGATAAGAATGCTAGAGTCCACCGTGTGGAATCCCAGCCCGAAGTCAAAAGTGAAAATAGAAAATATCAAAAAGGATATGGGAATTCCCGTAATTGCACATGAAATGATCGGCGGAGTTGTCTACGCCATAGATATCATTAAATCGGTTAATAATCGTATTAATTGAATAAAATAAAATAAAATAAAATGAAACGCCCAACAACTGAAATAAGAAAATCAATTTCCGAAAACAACAAGCGTTCTCTCTGTTTCACTGCTTTTCATTTCTTCCTCCTCACAGGTAACATAACCACCTTCTCCTCTTGCTTTCTATCTCTACAGTTATTATTATTATTTTTATTTAATTAAAAAATTATTATTAGT